>NW_015506260.1:331846-348790 GCF_001515645.1 Sinocyclocheilus grahami | reverse complement strand
AAATGATAACACCATGCTAGTAACATGCTAATCATGTTAGAAACACGCTAGTAACTTGTTAATCATACTTACAAAATGTTAACACCATGCTAGTAACATGTTAGTAACTTGCTAATAATGCTAAAACATGCTAGTAACACGGTAATCATGCTAGAAACATGCTAGTAACTTGCTAATCATGCTAACAGCATGTTAACCATGTTAGAAACATGTTAGTAACATGCTAATCATGCTAGTAACATGTTAATCATGCTAAAAACATGTTAGCAACATGCTAGTCATGCTAGAAACAGCCTAGCAACCACCCCCAGGTACCCTAGCAATATGTTTTATACCTATCTGTTTTTCTGATAGAAAACATTCAAACTTTAATCTTTAAAACTATTGTAACTTTCACACTACTTCAAACTGAAAACTTTCAGACTGCAAGCTTTTAAAACTTTTTCAAAAGTTCTAGCTAGGCTTTTTCAAGCCAACTTAAAGTTTGTCTACAAACTTTTCAATCTAGTTTTATATTCAAATTCTAAGAAGAGATGCTATGGTTCTTTTTATATTCTGATTTTGTGTGCACTGCCGTTCAAAAATGTGAGGTTTGCAAGATTTTTGTTTTAAAAAAAGTATCTTCTGCTCACCAATTTATTTGATCAAAAATACAGTAAAAATGTGAAATATCATTACAATTTAAAATGACTGTTTTCTGTGTGAATATCTGTTAAACTGTAATTTATTTCTGTGATGCGCAGCTGTATTTTCAGCATCATTCCTCCAGTCTTCAGTGTCACATGATCTTCAGAAATCATTCTAATATGCTGATTTGCTGCTCAAGAAACATTTCTGATTATTATCAATGTTGAAAACAGTTGTGTTGCTTCATATAAAATAGAACGTAATGACCCAGAAGAACTCATCCACAATATCCACATTGACCGCCACAAATATCCCCCGCCCCCTGCCATCAGCTCCCACGTCTCTCACACACACACACACAAGCGCGACTTTAGCACTAGATAACTAAATAACAACTTTCAGACTCTTTTAGCAGCTTTTTTTTAAGGGGGTCTGAATACTTTCCGTACCCACTGTATATGTGTGTGTGTGTATATATACATATATACGTGTGTATATATATATATATATATATATATATATATCATTGATACTATTATAGTTTTTATTTATATTTTGAATTTGTTTTTATTTTTATATTTTAGTTTATTTCATTCCAGTTTTAGCAATTTAGGTGTGTTTTGTTGTCTAGTGTTTTTGTTTTTTAAATTGTCATTTCATTTTCAAGTTATTTTATTTTGGTGATGTTTCTATTTTTAAGCAACAAATCTTTATTGTTTTGGGGTTTGGTTTTTTGGTTCGTTTAAATTATTTTTTTCAGTTTTCTTCCGTTCTGTTGCACTTTTCGTGTTTTAAACGTAAGTCTTATGCAAACAGCCAATTAAACCGGTTAGCTGACTAATTGTTTAGGCAACCGACTGATAGTTTGATTTTTACAATGTATAGTGGTACTCTGTACATTTGTGCACATTAAATATTGCGTGTGGGTGTGAGAGAGAGCATGCTCATTTTCTCCGGTTGTGTGTGAATGCATGCATGCACGTGCACACACTTACGTGCCAGTGCACATCACCCTTCTCACCAGCTGGTTGTCTGACATCATGTCACCATGGCGCCAGGCCTTTGGCGGCCTGTAGAAGCCTGCAGCACCATGCCAACAGCACACACACAGAAACAGGAGTTTAGTCTTGCATTTAGGGAGCGGGAACACCATGCCAACTCTGGTAGCCAAGCAGGAGAGCCTTCTACTGCAGACACACACATACACACAGGAGCGAGTGTGATCCATGCCAGCGGTGGTCTCAGATCAGGAGAGCGCACTTCACTAGACAGACACAGACACTCCACTGAACAAAGGAACATACACGGCCAAGAGTGCAGCGCTGCATTTAGAGAGAGCGAGGAGGAGAATGGATGGAGGCACTGAACATTTGTCTACTGTTTAAGTTCGCCGGGTTCAGCCCGGGCCTGCACAGTATATGGCTAATGCGTTTGGAAAATGTTCAGGCGCTGTGGAGGAAGCAGACGCACGCCTGGTAGAAATAGGCATTTGAGCATTTCGAACAGCATGTGTAGCTATTGTATGAAATGGTGTTTGAAAAGTGAATTGAAAGACAAAAATCACACTGCAAAAAAGCAAAACAGTGGAATACAAACGCAACTGTATGCTTATGGTGGTTTGTGAATAGTTTGGGGTTAATAAAAGTGGTGCTTGGTTCGAGTTTAAGAAACCCTGGTGTAAAAAGCATATATGCACTTTAAGATGAGGGCAACCGCAGTGTGAGCTTCACATCAGTGAAGCTTCTGTACTATACCAGTATTAACACTCTTTTTGATTTGTTCATGCTTTTAATTATATATATATATATATATATATATTTACCTACTTATTACCTACCTTTACTTACCTACCTTTACTTACCTTTACTTTACTTTTCATCCAGACCACTTTTCATATATATCGTTGCATGGATGGTGGAGTCCATTTCAACATATTGGGCTGTGAAGGCAAGGAAACATCCTGGCTATTTTATTTTAGCTTAGTTTCGTTTTTTTTTTAAATCTCTCTCTTTGCTTCTAGATTTCCTTGTAGATCTCTTTCTTGCCAATACATTGGTTTGGACGATATATTAGTCTTTTATTTGGCCAGTTGGGGATTGACCAATGGCAGTAAATTATCCTCATGTTGTTCCAAACTTTTATTTCTTGCACAGAACATTTATCATAATGTCTAAGCTAAGACATTTCTATATAAATATATAGAATATGTCTTCCTTTGTGTTTCATGCCAGACAAAGTCATGCAGATTTTGAAAATGATGAGACAATCTGCTTTTTTGGGTGAACTATCCCTTTTACTGTAACCTTTACTTAACTTGATTTTTAAATATTTTGGTGTGAATTCTGAAACATTGTGTTTAATACAAAAATCAGCCAAGTGGGCAGTTATTAGCTAGTGATATGCTAAATATAATATTGTTAACACCACGATGTAGTCTTTATTTATTTATATATATATATATGTTGTTCTTTTGAATATTTTATTTATCAAAGAATACTAAAATATGTAATTCCACAGAAATATTAAGCAACATAACTGTTTCAACATTGACAAGAATGAGAAATATTACATAAGCAGTAAATCAGCATATTAGAATGATTTCTGAAGGATCATGTGACACTGAAGACTGGAGTAATGATGCCGAAAATTGCACTTTGCCAACACCGGAATAAATTACATTAAAAAAAAAAATTTAAATATAAAACTGTTACTTAAATTTGTAATATTTCACAATATTACCGTTTACTCTATATACTGTGTTTTATTTAAGCCTTGGTTAAGCTTAAGAAACATCTTTCAGATACATTAAGAAAATCTTACTGACCTTAAACTTTTGAACCGTGATGTAAGTGATCCTCTGAACATTAACAGATTCAGCAAAAAATCATTCCTCGACGCATTTTTGTTTTCTCCAATTTTTACTGCCTTTGTTCCAGTTCTAAAGAATCAAAGAAATACAGCTGTCAATACCAAACACTGAGTGTACGAACATTGTTCATAGAGCACTGCTTTTGTTTTTTGTTTTGTTTTGTTTTTTGAGGGTCTGTGTTGGTCTAGGATCAGACTTCCTATAATTTATGCTTTCTAGGTGATCGGTTGCATTAGTCCCCCGTTGGCCTGAAATAAGTTCTTCTTCCTTTGTGAGGGCCTGAGAGGTAGAGTAGGCTTATTTTTGTTTTTTTTTTATATATATATATATATATATATATATATATATATATATATTTACCTACTTATTACCTACCTTTACTTACCTTTACTTTACTTTTCATCCAGACCACTTTTCATATATATCGTTGCATGGATGGTGGAGTCCATTTCAACATATTGGGCTGTGAAGGCAAGGAAACATCCTGGCTATTTTATTTTAGCTTAGTTTCGTTTTTTTTTTAAATCTCTCTCTTTGCTTCTAGATTTCCTTGTAGATCTCTTTCTTGCCAATACATTGGTTTGGACGATATATTAGTCTTTTATTTGGCCAGTTGGGGATTGACCAATGGCAGTAAATTATCCTCATGTTGTTCCAAACTTTTATTTCTTGCACAGAACATTTATCATAATGTCTAAGCTAAGACATTTCTATATAAATATATAGAATATGTCTTCCTTTGTGTTTCATGCCAGACAAAGTCATGCAGATTTTGAAAATGATGAGACAATCTGCTTTTTTGGGTGAACTATCCCTTTTACTGTAACCTTTACTTAACTTGATTTTTAAATATTTTGGTGTGAATTCTAAAACATTGTGTTTAATACAAAAATCAGCCAAGTGGGCAGTTATTAGCTAGTGATATGCTAAATATAATATTGTTAACACCACGATGTAGTCTTTATTTATTTATATATATATATATGTTGTTCTTTTGAATATTTTATTTATCAAAGAATACTAAAATATGTAATTCCACAGAAATATTAAGCAACATAACTGTTTCAACATTGACAAGAATGAGAAATATTACATAAGCAGTAAATCAGCATATTAGAATGATTTCTGAAGGATCATGTGACACTGAAGACTGGAGTAATGATGCCGAAAATTGCACTTTGCCAACACCGGAATAAATTACATTAAAAAAAAAAATTTAAATATAAAACTGTTACTTAAATTTGTAATATTTCACAATATTACCGTTTACTCTATATACTGTGTTTTATTTAAGCCTTGGTTAAGCTTAAGAAACATCTTTCAGATACATTAAGAAAATCTTACTGACCTTAAACTTTTGAACCGTGATGTAAGTGATCCTCTGAACATTAACAGATTCAGCAAAAAATCATTCCTCGACGCATTTTTGTTTTCTCCAATTTTTACTGCCTTTGTTCCAGTTCTAAAGAATCAAAGAAATACAGCTGTCAATACCAAACACTGAGTGTACGAACATTGTTCATAGAGCACTGCTTTTGTTTTTTGTTTTGTTTTGTTTTTTGAGGGTCTGTGTTGGTCTAGGATCAGACTTCCTATAATTTATGCTTTCTAGGTGATCGGTTGCATTAGTCCCCCGTTGGCCTGAAATAAGTTCTTCTTCCTTTGTGAGGGCCTGAGAGGTAGAGTAGGCTTATTTTTGTTTTACAGTACTGGACAGAGAATCATTGCCTTCCAGAAGCAGGGGAGCATATAGGTTTCTGCACCAGTCCTTTCTGAACAGATAAACTGGTTTGTTGGAGCATGTGTGGAATGCTATTGTGAAAGCGCCGTACAGCAAAAGGTTAAGTCGTACCATGTCTGCTTGCGTCACTGTCTGCTGATGGGAGGCTGGGCGTATGTGTGTTTGCACACAAAAGAACCTGTAATTTGAGGCAACAATATCTGACAGACTCATGACGGCACCAATGCAGTTTTGGCACATCTCATGTACGTCATGTGTTTGTTAGCACCTCTGTGTGCATATCTGATGTCACTTAGCTCAATGAGGATACAGCATAAGCCTTTAATTAGCACATAACTATAAAACTGTTAAAAAGATTGACTATAACATAACCCTGGGCGTTGATACGGGCGAGCTGAAGGATGTTCTTAGGTCTTGAATGAGGGAAGCCAACAATCACCTTGAAGTGATTGACAGAAAACAAGGGAAGGCGTGGAAAGTCGTAAATGTTGTGTGTTTTGTTAGATTATTACAAAGTTATGAGTGTTGTTTATGATCACATAGCAGATTTAAAGTAACAATTGCTCCATAATGAAAATTGGTATTAATAACTCACCCCATGTTGTTCTAAATGGTGGAGCGGAGGTTTTCAACTTTGTCTGTTTTGCTGTTTTTTTTTTTTATAGCATGTGTGTGTGTGAGTTGTATAGACCTGTGATTGATCATGATGAACAGCTGGTCATGTTTTATTTTTTAAATAAATAGTTTTATTATGCAAACCGTCTTAAAGGGTTAGTTTTTTTTTTTTTTTTTTTATAGCATGTGTGTGTGTGAGTTGTATAGACCTGTGATTGATCATGATGAACAGCTGGTCATGTTTTATTTTTTAAATAAATAGTTTTATTACGCAAACCGTCTTAAAGGGTTAGTTCACCCAAAAATGAAAATTCTGTCATTAATTACTCACCCTCATGTCATTCTAAACCCGTGAGACCTCCGGAACACAAATTAAGATATTTTTGATGTATTCTGAGAGCTCTCTGACCCTCCCATAGACAGCAATGTAATTACCATGATCAAGGTCCAGAGACGTAGCAAGGAGATCGATAAAATAATCCATGTGACATCAGGATTCAACCGTAATTTTACGAAGCTACGAGAATAATTTTTGTACGCAAAGAAAACAGAAATAACGACTTTATTCAACAATTCGTCTCCTCCGCGTCACCCTATAGCTCCATCTTGGAGAGTATCCGCTGGACGTAAACAGCGTATGCTATTCTGTGTCAGCTGTGCCACACGGATACATTGTTTGCATTCAAATCAAAGCGTAAACAATGTAGAAAACGTATCCGTGTGATGCAGCTGACTAGGGGTGCAACGGATCGTAGATGATCCGTGATCCATACGGACCAGGCCCCACGATTCGGTACACATGTGATTCGCGGATTAACTGTTAAGTTTAATCATCATAGAGTGAAAGTTTATCATTTGCACATGTTTTGTCTTGCCAGTTTATTCATTCAAGCATTTTTAACTCGCGCGCTTTCTTCTGTGCGCTCAGCCGCTGCTGCACGCAACCGAAGTGTGCACACGCAGAGAGAGAGAGCGATTCAGACAACGTGTGCTTCCTCTTTCACATACTCAAGTTATGTTAAAATACTTGCTTTGGCAAGTATTCAAGTAAACGCAGTCGGTTATGTCTTAAGTGAACGTAAACAGGTGAGAAAGAAACCGGATGGGTGTCAGTATTAGGTCCGTGCATTTTGGTCTTAAAGAGACTGAAGCCAATAAATACCGGTTTCTGTCTGCTAATCAAATAACACCACAGCTCTAACATAGATTAATCTGTATTTAACTTGTGCAGTGAGCACTATTGTGTTAAACTTAATTATTAAATTTCTGCATCTAAATTCTGATATTTGTAACTGTGATTTGTTGTTTTCATCTATGCTTGTAATTTGTGTAATTGTTCTTGTTTTATTACTAACTTTATTAATTAAGCTAGTAGTTTTTGCTGTGGTATAGAAGTACTTATAAAAGTTTTTTTGTTTTTTTTTGGCTGATCCGAAAAATGCGTGACTCAAAATCCGTATATGATCCGAACTGTGAATTTTGTGATCCGTTGCACCACTACATCTGAAACAGAATAGCATACGCTGTTTACATTCAGTGGATATTCTCCAAAATGGCACCAGGGTGACGCGGAGAAGACGAATTGGTAACACTTTACAATAAGGTTCATTAGTTAACATTAGTTAACTACTTTAGTTAACATGAACTAAGCATGAACAATACTTCTACAGCATTTATTAATCTTGGTTAATGTTAATTTCAACAGTTACTACTGCATTATTAAAATCAAAGGTTGTGCTTGTTAACATTAATGCGCTGTGAATTAACATGAACTAACTATGAACAACTGTATTTTCATTAACTAACATTAACAAAGATGAATAAATACTGTAATAAATGTATTTTTCATTGTTTGTTCATGTTAGTTAATACATTAACTAACATTAGCTAATGGAACCTTATTGTAAAGTGTTACCGACGAATTGTTGAATAAAGTCGTTATTAGTTAGTTTTTTTGCGTACAAAAAGTATTGTCATAGCTATGTAAAATTACGGTTGAACCTAGGGCTGGACGATATGGCCAAAATGTATATCCCATTCTTAATTTCGGTCAATACGATATAATTCCGACATCGATATGAACACTATTATAAAAAGCCTCGTAAAAACTGCCAAGAATGCCCACAACAGATGTCTGTGCATACAAACCTATGAAAAATTAATTTGCCAAGTCTATGACACCTCATATAAAACCATATAATATTTTAGAAAAAAAAACTAATAAACAAATAAATTAATGTTCACCTTTTATTTGTATTTAGCCTTCATACAAACAAGAAATTTGAAATCACTGTCAAATAATCGTCTCAGACTCACCTAATTAATATTAATCTTTAACTTCAAACTATAGCCTAACATACACTACCAGTCAAAAATGTTTGAACAGTAAGATTTGTAATGTTTTTAAAGAATTCTCTTCTGCTTACCAAGCTTGCATTTATTTGATACAAAATACAGCAAAAACAGTAAAATGTTTAAATATTTTTACAATTTAACTGTTTTCTGTTTGAAAATATCTGAAAATATAATTTATTGCTGTGATTTCAAAGCTATATTTTTAGCATCATTACTCCAATCACATGATCCTTCAGAAATCATTCTAATATTCTGATTTGCTGCTCAAAAATCATTTATTATGTTGAAAACAGCCGAGTAGAATTTTTTCAGGTTTCTTTGATGAATAGAAAGTTCAGAAGAACAGCATTTATCTGAAATAGAAATCTTACATTATAAATGTCTTTATCATCACTTTTGATAAATTTAAACATCCTTGCTAAATAAAAGTATTCTTTTCTGTAATTTCTTTCCAAAACGAGAAAAAAAAAGAAAAGAATCATACTGACTCCAAGCTTTTGAATGGAATAGTGTATAATGTTGCAAAATCTTTTTATTTCAGATAAATGCTGATCTTTGGATCTTTCGATTCATCAAAGAATCCTGAAAAAAAGTACTCGGCTGTTTTAAATATTGATAATCCACAAATCATCATATTAGAATGATTTCTGGATCATGTGACACTGAAGACTGCAGTAATGATGCTGAAAATTCAGCTTTGATCACAGCAATAAATTACATTTTAAAATATATTCAAATAGAAAGCAGTTATTTTAAATAGTAAAAATATTTCAAAATGTCAAAAATTCTTTGCTGTACTTTGCATCAAATAAATGCAGGCTTGGAGAGCAGAAGAGACTTCTTAAAAAAAAAAAAAATTTTGTATAAAAATAAAAGACAACCTTAAAGATCTTACTGTTCAAAAACTTTTGACTGATAGTGTAGGCTGGTTATTCTTATAGATTGAAACAAATGTGCTTTAGCCAGTATAAAGAGTATGAAAAGTGCTCGGAGTTGCTGCAGAAAAAGAAATAAAGAGCAACAACAAAAACATTTTGCTGGAGAGGGGCTTATTGAAAATGCAAACTGATTGTCTGCCAGCAGGAGGCGCTTTGAGAGCGGTAGAACTAGCGGCTGTTATCAAATCAGCTCCGCTCATGAACGCTTCTTTATCAGATAAAATAAAAATGCAGACGAAACTTTTCTGAAGACAGTCCTTTCCCTTCAGAGATACATTCATATAAAACACCCACGACACATTTTGATTTTGAAATGTGCAGAGCTCATGTTTATTCAATGAAGTCAAACGCCACAAATACATCAATGTATGGGAAACACTGGTAACGTATATCGAAAAATTGGAAATGTGTTTAAAAATCATATCACCGTTATTGAAAAAAATTATATCGTGATACATATTGATATTGAATTATTGTCCAGCCCTAGTTGAACCCTGATGTCACATGGATTATTTTACCGATCTCCTTGCTACGTTTCTGGATGTTGATCGTGGTAGTACCCTTGCTGTCTATGGGAGGGTCAGAGAGCTTTCAAAATTCATCAAAAATATCTTAATTTGTGTTCCGAAGATGAACGGAGGACTTACGGGTTTAGAACGAAATGAGGGTGTGTAATTAATGACAGAATTTTCATTTTTGGGTGAACTAACCCTTTAACACCTCAAACAAAGCAAGTGGTCAGCATATTAAGTCCCGCCACTTCAAATAATTTAAATGAATCATAATTGAAAATGTTTTTTTGTATGGTTGCCTTCATCTGTTCTCCAAACAAGGGAAGCGGTGATACTGAAACAGCATTTTGAGCTATATGCAGAGAAATATCCTTGATGTATTTTGTTGTTTTGTTTCTTGATTTTAATTAAATTTTTAGTTTATTGCTTTTATTTTATACTTGCTTATTTTTATTTAATACTTATTTTTTAATATGCATTTCTTTATTTCATACTTGCTTATTTTATTTTATACTTATTCTATAGCTTTATTTTATTCATTATATGTCTGTCTGTCTTTCTGGCTGGAAAAAAAATAAGGTGGTGAGTAAACCACCAAATTTATTTTGAGAGAACTCTCTTTTAAAAAAATGTTTTTTTTATTAAATTGATTTATTTTTGGTCTGGTAAAATTGTTTTTGTGTTTGTTTGTGTAGCAGATATATAAAATAGTCTGTTGATGTGTTTATTTCATACACCGAATCTGCTATTGCAGTCACGTTAGGGCAGTGTTTGTCTCTCACTCTCTGTCCTAGACACATTCAAGTCACACTGTGTGACCATAGAATAATCTGAAATCTGTAGTCGTTCGGTCTCTGGTAGTGGCTTAACATCACAGTGGCGCTCGAGCTGAATGTGACTTCCTCAGATGATATGGCCAATTGATGTCACATCAGGAGAAATAATTTCGCTGTTAGAAACAACAGAGTAATGGTTCTCATGTGGCGATACACAATTTCTCCCTGTTTGATTTGGTATGATATTCTGCTGACCCAAATATATGCCTTTTTTACTTGATATTGATGCTCACATTTATTAAAAACCCACACATGTGGTAGATGAGGCCTGGTGAATCGTGCACATGCTTCGGCGAATAGCGTGCATGCAACTTTAACTCACAATACCACTCATTTGCAGCTATTCTATCCAATTGAAACTAGTACAAAAAGTCATAATCTTCACTGGACTTGACAGTGACAATGAACCAGATGTCTAAAATGCAGGAAGACTCTTTTAATGACTTTGGGGAAAGAAGAAGCTGGTTGTAGATCAGCTCGTGTTTGGAGTAGGAAGTGACCTCATTAGATGAGGAAGCTTCTGATGGGATTTAAAGTGTCACTTTGAATTGTTTGCTTTTTGTCTGAATGTGGGCTTTGCATACAGTGTCTGGTGGCTGACAAGCTCCAAAAAGGCAAAAAAAACACACCAAAAAATTGTCCAAATGTCTCTCTGAATTCCTCTGAAGTCATAAATTGCTATACAAATGTTTGGTTAAGTTTAAGTTTTTGTGTGTGTGTGTGTGTGTGTGTGTGTGTTTTTTTTAATGAAAGAAGTCTCTTATGCTCACCAAGGCTGCATTTATTTAGTCAAAAGTACAGTAAAAAGGGTATAATTGTGAAATATTATTTTGGTTTAAAATAATGGTCTTCTGTTTCAATAATGTTGAATTATATATACTGTATATAAAATTTAGTTTGTTCCTGTGATGCAAAGCTACATTTTCAAATCTTTTTTCTTCAGGTTTCCTTTATTGAATATTTATTTTCTTGATGAGTATTTGTTTGCATTTAAAATTATTTTGTAATGTTATGAAAAATTTGCTGTCACTTTAGATTAATCTAATGCACCCTTGCTGAATGAAAGTATTAATTTAAAAATAAATTAATTAATTAAAATAATAAAAAAAATTAAATTCTAACCGCCCCCCAAAGCTTTAAACAGTAGTATATACATTAAAATAAAGAAAAGAGAGAAAAATATAGGTGAAAATATAGGTACCTCAGAAATTCTTGGTGTCCACTTTCAAATTCAGTTCTTGCTCTCTCATATTTAAAAACACAAGAACCAAATGCATTTGCAGTCATTGACATCAAACCTGGAGTGTTACATCTTGATCACCAAGTTTGAATATGTGCTGATGCAATTGACATTTCCGAGCTACTGCTGACGGCTAGATTTTAATGAAAAAAGTGGGATCATACAGGTATTAAATGATATAAATGGTGATTTGGTTGAGCTATTTCTTTCACAGGTTTCATTATGGTATATTACAGCATATAGTGTGAGCGTGGGAGCGGGTTTGACAAGCTTGAAAATTCTTTATAATGATACACTTCTCAAACAAGTGTCATTCAATCAAAATCTGCTTCACCCATCTATTATTAATCAAGCCATTACCTCAGTCTATTCTGCAGATCTGGCTTTAACACACTGCTCTTGCCTCTTAAAGCATTTCCTTGGCAGTGTTACATTGGCCCTCAGAGTGTGTTTAATAAATGTGTATTCTCTGTCTCTCTCTCAGATCGTTGTACGGTTGGTGGTGTTCTGTTGCAGTCAGTGCAGTCATGGCCACAGCTATATCGTGACATAGAGGGACATGGTGAGTGCAGCTTACATGGCTGATTTTCATGCCTTTGTTCATGCATTCATGTCAAACAGCAGCTGTGATGTATTTATGTGTGACACACACTACAATTCAATGCAATTCAATGTCACATGATCTTTCAGAAAGCATTCTAATATCATGATTTGGTGCTCAAGAAACATTTCTTATGATTATCATTATTGAAAATGTGTGTGCTGCTTAGCGTTTTTGTGGAAACTGTGCATCCATCCATCCATCCATCCCTCCATCCATCCATCCATCCATCCATCCCTCCATCCCTCCATCCCTCCATCCATCCCTCCATCCCTCCATCCATCCATCCATCCATCCCTCCATCCCTCCCTTAGTTTCTGCATGTTCTAATGAGTGATATTGTTTCAAATCATGAAACGGGTTTGTGTTGCCTTTGATGCGTACTTCAGCACAGTATACAGTGTAGCTTGCAATATTTATAATATTCCTTTTTTTGTCTCCTAGAAATGTACATTTCACTAGCTTGAGTTGACGGTAGTAGTAGCTTAAATCTAAATTCATTTAGTATAATTGCACAAACGCTATAGCTTAATCATAAAAAATACTGTAATTATATTCCATTACTCCTTCAATACATTTAATACATGTCTATATCAACCATATAATAAAATTCGACATGAA
Source organism: Sinocyclocheilus grahami (assembly GCF_001515645.1). Classification (NCBI taxonomy): domain Eukaryota; kingdom Metazoa; phylum Chordata; class Actinopteri; order Cypriniformes; family Cyprinidae; genus Sinocyclocheilus; species Sinocyclocheilus grahami. The sequence goes on along the minus strand of NW_015506260.1, from coordinate 335,835 downwards.
TATCCCACATTTCTGTCACAATAGCATGGTGCAATTAATAAATCAATGGTAAATGATGGCGATTTGTAGATTGAAAAGCCTTCTGACTGTATCGTTGCGCACAGTGTTTGTCCTGTTTGTCAGCGCTGTTTTAAACTCATTTAAATCATCCGAGTCATTTGTGTTCTTGGCTGAATTTAGGTGCCTCACACTGGATTGTTGTTTTTGTCCTTTGTTTCAGCAGTCACTCTTGTCAATTGAGAATTTTTGTCTTTAAGAGAAATACAACTCAATGTATTGAATGGCCATAATTAATTTACTTTGAGCTAATAGTGCTGGTTGATGACCAGTGAATCCCTTTTTCTGTTAGACTCACACATTTCACACACAATGTGACACACATTTCAGCAGTCTCAATCTTTTTTTCCCTCCCAGAATGCACTGAGCTTGAAGGGATTGAGCTGAATGGTCTTCAGCTTTAATTTAGCAGTGCAATGTATCTTTGTAAAAAGTGATTACTGGGATGATGTTCATTGCTTCTGTCATCGGCTTTTATTTTATGTTATTTTATTTATTTTTTACATCTGTGGGTAAATTTGATTCTAATAAAGTAATATGCTAAATGCATACTGCTCTTTAAAGTGTAATTTATTAGTTGTATAATTAAGTTAAACCAATGTAATGTAGCCTTCAAGCAATAATTAAATAACTAGAATAGTATTCACAGCATGATTATTAGCTATAAGTAATTTAATAAGGTCATATTGATTGGTTTGACTGAGAAAGACCATGTAATTAAAAATAAGGTCTACATTTTGTTTATATTGTAGAGCAGTGTTTCCCAACCTTTCTTTAGTCGCGGCACCCTTTGGAAATTTTAACAAACTTGTGGCACCCTACAAAATTAATTTTGTCAAGATATTTGAATTTCTGACTTCGATATGATACTTTGAAAAGTATAGATATTTGGTACAACAGGGAAGAACTGCAGAATATAATGTCATACAGATATTTTTAATATTATTAAAAAAAAAATTGTACATCAATGGTGGCAATCAGTAGGCTAATTTCTAATGATGAGACCAATTTATATGACATATTTTAATGTAGGCTTTTATACATATGTAAACATTATTTAATTACCATTATAACTAGCTATCTCACAATTGTTTTGCTCACTCAGTGTTCTTTTAATTTTACAGTGGGGTAATTTTGGTGCAGTAGCACGACGAATTTAATAAAAAATTACAAGTAAGCAGTCAGTAATAAAATAAAACAAATAAAGAAATTAATAATGATGGCAAAAATAAAAAATAACGACAGGCTTTCGAATTAAATAAATTGCTTTTTAGTTTTTCAGGTCTAACAGTAGGGTTAAGATATAAAATTTTATTTATTTATTTTTTTAACACTTATTCAAATAATGTTTAGTCCTAGAAAGCTATTATTATCAGAGCACGCGAGCATAACATAGCTGTTAGCAGATCAATGAATGAGAGGGCAGCGTTACCAGAGTTGCCCATATACCACACCATGTTACAACACAGTAGGGTTATTGCAAACAGAAACAATGCTGTACTACATCGATGTTTCCTGTCGGTTCAGTTTTTGAGTGGAATTTGCTGTTCCGATGAGCATGAATGCTATATGAGTGGAGCGACTGAGTGGGATAATACGCAGAGCGTCACACCACGTGAAAGTGAATCCTGAGCGGTGAACTAATTTTCGGCAGCCGGAATTTCGGTGCATCTCTAATTATTGGCGACATCAGAAATTGATATTATATAATAGATGCTTTTTTTGAAAAAAAATTTTTTTTACACAGCACCCCGGTTGGGAAACACTGTTGTAGAGGACTTATTCAATCTAATGGCGCTTTTCCACTGCATGGTACGGTACGGTTCACTTTTGGCGGGTTTTCCGCAACAAATAAAGAAATTAATAATGATGGCAAAAATAAAAAATAACGACAGGCTTTCGAATTAAATAAATTGCTTTTTAGTTTTTCAGGTCTAACAGTAGGGTTAAGATATAAAATTTTATTTATTTTTATTTTTTTAACACTTATCCAAATAATGTTTAGTCCTAGAAAGCTATTATTATCAGAGCACGCGAGCATAACATAGCTGTTAGCAGATCAATGAATGAGAGGGCAGCGTTACCAGAGTTGCCCATATACCACACCATGTTACAACACAGTAGGGTTATTGCAAACAGAAACAATGCTGTACTACATCGATGTTTCCTGTCGGTTCAGTTTTTGAGTGGAATTTGCTGTTCCGATGTGCATGAATGCTATATGAGTGGAGCGACTGAGCGGAGCGCACACGCATAGAGTGGGATAATACGCAGAGCGTCACACCACGTGAAAGTGAATCCTGAGCGGTGAACTAATTTTCGGCAGCCGGAATTTCGGTGCATCTCTAATTATTGGCGACATCAGAAATTGATATTATATAATAGATGCTTTTTTTGAAAAAAATTTTTTTTTACACAGCACCCCGGTTGGGAAACACTGTTGTAGAGGACTTATTCAATCTAATGGCGCTTTTCCACTGCATGGTACGGTACGGTTCACTTTTGGCGGGTTTTCCGCTGGGTACAGTACCTGGTACCTGGTACCTGGTACTTTGTTTAGTACCACCTCGGTTGAGGTTCCAAGTGAACCGTACCGTTACCCAAACGTGACGTGTGAGTGGGATAATACGCAGAGCGTCACACCACGTGAAAGTGAATCCTGAGCGGTGAACTAATTTTCGGCAGCCGGAATTTCGGTGCATCTCTAATTATTGGCGACATCAGAAATTGATATTATATAATAGATGCTTTTTTTGAAAAAAAATTTTTTTTACACAGCACCCCGGTTGGGAAACACTGTTGTAGAGGACTTATTCAATCTAATGGCGCTTTTCCACTGCATGGTACGGTACGGTTCACTTTTGGCGGGTTTTCCGCTGGGTACAGTACCTGGTACGTTACCCAAACGTGACGTGTAAACTCTGCTGATCACAGATTGGTCGGAGAGAATCGTCACTACCTGCGTCACTGAACTTGCGACACAAACACAACAGAATCGCTAGATTTAAATCAGCACAGCCATCGAAGGATCAGACGCAACTGTTTTGAACGAGCGCACCTTTTTTAACAACCAAAAAGTGGCTGTTTCGTTGTCTGTTGTGGAAGAACAGACGTTCCTCTCATTGATAGCAGAGGAGTGGATCCAGCGAGAGCTTGATGGGGCGACGCGGAATGAAAGTTTTTCAGGAGTCGCGTCAATAGAGGCGGCGCAACTATAACGACGTGAATAATCCCGCCCACTCTAAAGTGGTACTGAACTGCAGTGGAAACGCAAACCGTGCCGTGCCGTGCCGTACTGAGCCGTGCCGAGTCGAGTCGTACCATGCAGTGGAAAAGCGCCATAAGTTACCTACCTACTTTTTCTGTCTACTACAGATATTGTAGAATTTTTTTTTTTTTGGTATCAGCGTGTTACCTAGATACCAGTACTTTTGACATCCCTACTTGTGCATATAGTCCACTTTAGTTTTTTATTAAGTATAATTAAATTCTTAAAATATAGGTGTTATGGTGTGCATAGAATAGATCAGAGGTTCTCGGTGCTGCTGGAGATCTGCCCTCCTGCAGTCTTGAGCTGCGGCTGTAATTAAACGTGCACCCGAAGGAGCTAATCAGGGTCTTTGGTTCACTTACAAATTACAGTCAGGTGTGTTAGACAGATCTCTGCTAGAAGAAAAATCTGCTGGTGCAGGACTGAGTCCTTCTAGCTGATAAATAGAATGCATGAACGACTGGATGCCTAGTCGGTCTGTGACGGCCCTGCAGTTGTTTTATAATCTACAATTGACAGGCAGATCTGCTTGTTTGTGTCTTTGTCACTGCAGGCACTCGGCCAAAGCACACGGTCAGTTTAGACTTGTTTCCAATCGATTAGTTGTGCATTATAAATGATATGCATATGTCTGGCCTTTTTTTTTTTTTTTTTTTTTTTT
>NW_015506260.1:317636-329580 GCF_001515645.1 Sinocyclocheilus grahami | reverse complement strand
AAACGTGACGTGTAAACTCTGCTGATCACGGATTGGCCGGAGAGAATCGTCTACCTGCGTCACTGAACTTGCGACACAAACACAAAAGAACCGCTAGATTTAAATAAGCACAGCCAGCGAAGGATCGAACGCAACTGTTTTGAACGAGCGCACCTTTTTTAACAACCAAAAAGTGGCTGTTTCGTTGTCTGTTGAGGAAGTACAGACGTTCCTCTCGTTGATAGCAGAGGAGTGGATCCAGCGAGAGCTTGATGGGGCGACGCGGAATGAAAGTTTTTCAGGAGTCGCGTCAATAGAGGCGGCGCAACTATAACGACGTGAATAATCCCGCCCACTCTAAAGTGGTACTGAACTGCAGTGGAAACGCAAATCGTGCCGTGCCGTGCCGTACTGAGCCGTGCCGAGTCGAGTCGTACCATGCAGTGGAAAAGCGCCATAAGTTACCTACCTACTTTTTCTGTCTACTACAGATATTGTAGAATTTTTTTTTTTTTGGTATCAGCGTGTTACCTAGATACCAGTACTTTTGACATCCCTACTTGTGCATATAGTCCACTTTAGTTTTTTATTAAGTATAATTAAATTCTTAAAATATAGGTGTTATGGTGTGCATAGAATAGATCAGAGGTTCTCGGTGCTGCTGGAGATCTGCCCTCCTGCAGTCTTGAGCTGCGGCTGTAATTAAACGTGCACCCGAAGGAGCTAATCAGGGTCTTTGGTTCACTTACAAATTACAGTCAGGTGTGTTAGACAGATCTCTGCTAGAAGAAAAATCTGCTGGTGCAGGACTGAGTCCTTCTAGCTGATAAATAGAATGCATGAACGACTGGATGCCTAGTCGGTCTGTGACGGCCCTGCAGTTGTTTTATAATCTACAATTGACAGGCAGATCTGCTTGTTTGTGTCTTTGTCACTGCAGGCACTCGGCCAAAGCACACGGTCAGTTTAGACTTGTTTCCAATCGATTAGTTGTGCATTATAAATGATATGCATATGTCTGGCCTTTTTTTTTTTTTTTTTTTGTTTTTTTTTTTTTTTTTTTTTTTTTTTTTTTACAAGGAATTAAGACATTTCTGTGTAACCATCTAACTCTGAGTGGTTCAGATAGATGGATTTTGTCAACTGTTTGTTCTGGCTGCTATATCCAGCCATAAATCTAGCTGGCTGTCTCTTTAGCTGTCTTTATTGTATTAACAGAAGCTACATCTAATAGCAATATAATACCAGTTTCATAAGCTATCTTTATTGGTAAAGTCTAGGATTTGGGTACGGAAAACCACAGCTTGCATTAAACGACAATTTAAGTGCGTGCATGTGTTTGTTTATTTTTTCCAGCCAAAGGCAATGGCTTTACAAGGTTATAGCAGCTCTTTTTGTCTGTGTGAGGAAAAATATGACCGATCCTTTTCACCATGATGCCGCACGCGTGTGTTTTCGGGCCCACACGTCTCCTACACATTCAGAATCCTACACACATGCACACTCTCTTTATGATTTATAAGTGGGAGTTTACAGCCCTTGAGCCATGCAAAATGGAAATGGAGTTTAGGAAGCTTTGCTTTAACTGAATAAGGGTGGCAGGACCTCTGCCGTAAACAGCCCATTACACAGTTCATATAGTCATTTAAGCCTCACGGCTCTGTGGCGTCCAGCGCGGCTGTCTGTGTGCAACACTTACCTCCTGCTATTTTTCTATTTGCCTGTTTGCCTTCCTGATGATGCCCTGTAGCAGCACCGACGGCCGGCCGCATCCCGAGCGCCTTGATACTGCTGCGCCAGTTTGGAGGTAATGGATTGTGGAAATGCACAGTGAACGGCTTGATCCACTTGTGAAACTACTTGAAGCAAGCAACTTCCTCCCTCCCTCCCTCCCTCCCTCCCTCCCTACCTACCTACCTACCTACCTACCTACCTACCTTCCTTCCTTCCTTCCTTCCTCTTTCTCCAGCCTTTTGAAAATATAGCATATGTTCACCAATAATACATAGAAAAAATATCTAGGTACTTTTAATTTAATTTTTTTATTTAATTAAATTTTTTTTTATTTAATTAAATTTTTAAAACATTATAGTGAATATTCCCAGTATTTTCTTTTTCTCTGCCTCCATCCTTTTAAAATATATCTCTGTTTACTAATAATTATACATAAATATATATATGTAGGTACTTTTTGCTTTTATTTATTGAAACAATAACACATTTTTTTTTTATTGTTTTGTTTTTTGCTTTGCTTTGCTTTGTGTTTTTTGTTTTGAATATTCCCAGCCTGCATTGTTGAAGCTGTGGTTTTCATAGTTATTTGATATTTCATATTAATTTAAATTGGTGTATTAATATGTATTTATTTCCTCAGTCTATCTTAGATCTCCCTGGATATATTGTCACACTGGCCACTGTTTTCACATTTTTCTTGTTCCCACTCACTCAAGGCTGGACAGGAAGTGTAAGAGCGTTCTGGAATGTTTGTCCATTTCTGAGAAGGAAGTGGAAATATCTGAGCTTGAATGCACGTGCATTCTCTTTCCCTTTTTATACCTTCAAGTTCAAGACTTGTTCCAGGCTTCTTGGATTCAGAATCGGATGTTAATTTATCTTTTTTGTTTATTTAGTTTTCGAGTCAAAATGAGATCAAAATAGACAAATCATTGTGAATTTTTCGAAATTTCGAAATGCATGTTTCAAAGAAAAAACTCCAACACCAATCCATGTTGACCTTTTAATACCATTCTAGTAGATCTTGGGATTCCAGCCCTCTGTGTCATTGGAAATGTAGTAAAACTACACTATAGCTTTAAGTGCACATGCATTGTAAATCCTGGCGCAGATTGGTGGGTACGGGTGTGTTTTTGAGGCTGTTGTAGATCCAGGGCCTGTCGGTCGGGGTTGCCTTGGCAACGATGTTTGTGGGTGTGCGTGCATGAAGAGAAATGTCTGTGGCGGGCTGGAGAAGGCTTGACGACCATGCTGCTGCCGCTATACGCCATTAGGAGCAGCGCACCGGCCTCTCACACTGCGAACGCTGAAATCTGAGAATGTCAGTATGCAAGTGTGGGTTCAGGAGGAGAGAGAGGGGCCATGCAAGGAAACCATGCTTTAAATGACAAAAAATGAAATGGCTGCCTCAGGAAGCACATAAAGCGAAACGAGCATGTCAACTTTTTACTTTTTGTGATATTAAACCGATACGCTACCATTCAAAAGTTTGAGTTTGGTAAAAAAAAAAAAATTTAAAGAACGAAATGAATCGTTCTATTCAAGGATGAATTAATTGAAAAAAATTGACAAAAACATTTAGAATGTTAGAATTTCTTTTTTAAATAAATGTGGTTGTTTTGAATATTTTTAATTCATCAAGAAATCTTGAAAATAAAATGTTTCCACAGTATTTCCAATGTTTGCAAATATTAAGCATCACAACCGTTTTCAATATTGATAAGAAATATTTCTTGGGCAGCAAATCAGCATATTAGAATGCTTTCTGAAGGATCATGTGACACTGAAGACTAGAGGATTGATACGAAAAATTCAGTTTTGCATCACAGGAATAAATTACATTTTAAAATATATTGAATAGAAAAGAGTTAAATAGAGTTTTTATTGTATTTTTACTCAAATAAATAGTCTGCATAAGAGACTTAATAAAAAAATATATTTTAAATAAATGTATTAAATAAAAATGTATTAAAAATATTCCTTTACAAAAATATTCCATATAAAGACAAAACATCGACCCCAAACTTTAGAGTAGTGTATTTGCTTACTTTTGCACTGTAATTAAATCAGGTAAATAAATCTAGGTAACCTGACAGGTGAAACTAACAAAATCAGACTTATTACTTCAGAATAAACAAATATATTAACACTTTTATAATCATTTTTAGTCAATAACATGCGTTAACACTTAACAGATTGTTAGATATGTACCTGCACGCTTGCTTTGTTGACATGAACGGAAAGTAATGAAATGCTACAAATCACAGTATGAAACGCAATTTGTGGTGTTTGGAGTTTTTATTCTGCTGGTATTGTTTTAATCGTGTGCCCCGCCAGTGTGGCCAAATCATTTTTCACATTCACATGCCTTAATTTTACTTGCAATATGCTTTGATGTTGATGTTTTAAATGTTTTAAGTTGGATTGCATTTGGGTTTAGATGGTGAAAATAGTATAATAAACTGAAAAATTTACCTGAATTCATGTGATCTAAATAAGAGTTTGATTGTTTTTCTTATTTAATTCCGATCAGCCCTTTTTTTTCTGAAACGCTTCCTGAAAGCGCTTATGGGTTTAGTACAATTATATTAAATCCCCAAAATGGAGTCTTGGTGTTGAGTTCGCACTGTCTTTCAGTGCTCACTGTTGGGCCGGGAGGGAATATGCGAGATGCTTACATCATTTGAGTGTTTTGGAAGCTGTCTTGAATATTTTCTGGATGACAACGCAGTCTGACACTGCAGCTTTTTGAGAGGGTTCTCATATCTTATGAAAGCTAGATTTTGCAGAAAGACAGAATCCTTCTACATGTTAACAATTTCATTTACACACGAAAGCACTAGCACACCCTGAAAGACGAACCTAATCATTCCCACTCCTGTGATTTTTGTACATTACTGTCGAGTGTAAAGAATTCTAGTCACTTGTTTATCAGTTGAGTTGTCGACTCACCCACAGCTGTTTCTGTTAGAGAGATCTGGGTTACAAGGTGGTACATATTATGTGCTTCTTGTGCTCTCTTTCTGTCTCGTTTTTTTACATTTATGATTTATGATCTGAAAAGTTTGTGGTTGGTAAGGGTTTTCTGGAAAAAGTCTGCATTTATTTGATCAAATTCTGTAAAAATTAATAATTTGAACTGAATTTTTAGCATCATTACTCCAGTCTTCAGTGTTACATGATCCTTCAGAAATCATTCTGATATGCTGATTTGCTGCTCAAGAAACTTATTATTATCAATGTGGAGAACTGTCGTGCTGCTTAATATTTTTGTGCAAAATGTTTTTTTCTATGATTTTTTTAAATGACTAGAAAGTTCAAAAGAAAAGCATTCATTTGAAATAGTAAATAAACCTATATTGTCACAAAAGATTTCTTGGTAGCACTTTATTTTACAGTTCACTCCGCATGTACATACTATGTTCTTATTATAGCAGCTACAGTAATTGGGTAATAACCAGCTACTAAACATAACCTTAATCCTTGAAGTTACCTTATACTACCCAATAAATGGTATAAATTGGAAAGTGGAACGTTCGTACCAAGATTAGCAAGTCAAAGTATTTCAAATGTCATGAGACTGACTTTTGCTAAATGTTTCAAGATATTGTCCAGTTGGTTATTTGAACACTTACATTTTCCACACTTGGTTCCATCCATTCCATGCTTGGATTTCTAAGTTTTCCGGTCCTATTACAGAGCCTTGCATGTTTGTTCTCCTCGCTTTAACTGTGTTAATCCACCAGCGAACTGTTTTCGGTCTATCACACGCCTCCATCCGAGATGTTACACGACCACTTGTTTTCAACAAATCGTTCTTTTGGTGGCCTTCAGTCTGACTCTTCAGTGAGTTTTGGATGATGGCCACTGCCTGGCAGATTCACAGCTCCACATTTTCTCACCTTGAACATCACAGTGTTTTGGTGAATATGCAGTAACTTATATTCTTGGCGTGACTGGTATTTTATTTTATTTTTTAAATTTTTTGGAGTAATTTGACTTGGATATGTTAGTAATGCTGCTTGGTTTTCATGGTGCTGTAACTCTGCGTGGATGTTCATAGCCACTTCAGGTTATTCAGACAGTTATGGAACATGTCTGCACAGGTGGACAAACAAGTAAACATGTGACTTGGAGTTAGTTGGTTCAAAGCTAATGTAGGTGTGGCAATGCAAGGAGAAAAATAGACTTTAATATACACTGCCATTTACTTACTTATTTGCAAGAAACTAGAATTTTTATTCCGCAAGGATTCATAAAATGGATCAAAAGTGACCATAAAGACTTATAATGTTGCAGAAGATTTACATTTCAAATAAATGCTGTTATTTTGAACGTTTTATTCTTTAAAAAAAATTCTGCAGCACTGTTTGCATACAAATAACAAATGTTTCTTGAGCAGCAAATCAGCATATTAGAATGATTTCTGAAGAATCATGCAGTGATGATGCTGAAAATTCATCTTTGCATCACAAGAATAAATTACATTTTAAAATATATTCAAATAGAAAACAGTTATTTTAAAATGTAATAATATTTCACAATATTACTGTATCTTTTAATTGAATAAATGCAGCTTTAGTGAGCATAATAAACTTATTTCAAAAACATTTAAAAAAATCTGACTAAACTAACTGTTCTTTGCATGTTTGTTTGTGTTTAGTGTGGCCAGGGGCTGTGAGGGCTCCTCGGGGAGACTCCAGACAAGCCCACACAGAGAATGCTGGAGGTGCAGGAGGAGAGACCAGCAGCAGCAGCAACAGCCACAGCCACGGCAACCACAGCAGCTACCGGAACCACAGGAAACGCTTCGGGCAGGAAGGAGAGGGCCAAAGAACGGCAAGAGGAGGGCCAGGACTGCAGCAGCCCTGTCACAACCCCCAATACCGGGCCCCGGAGCACGCGGGCCAAAGCTACGCCTACCACTACACATACACACACCCCCAGTCCCCACCAGCACTCTACTGCTCCTGCCTCTGTCACACTGGGACTGACGTCAATGCATTCCAGCAACCCCAAAGTGAGGAACTCTCCATCGGCTAACACTCAGAGGTGAGAGAACTGTACATGAGTACGAACTATTCCTTGAAACCAAAGTTTTATTATTTTGTACTGTTATATGTGTATACATACTCTACAGTTTGAAAGAAATGTATATTTTTATTCAGCAAGGATGCATTAAATTAATCAAAAGTGACAGTAAAGACATTCATAATGTTACAAAAGATTTATGTTTCAAATAAAGGCTCTTCTTGTAAACTATTCATCAAAAATCATATAAAAATGTATCATGGTTTCTATAAAAATATTAAGCAGCTCTTTTCAACATTGGTAATAATTTGAAATATTTGTTGAGCAGCAAATCAGCATCTGAAGGATCATGTGACATTGAAGACTGGAGTAATGATCCTGAAAATTCAGCTTTGCATAACATAATGAGTTTCATTTGTAAATATAAACAAACTTTTTTCAAAAAAGTTAAAAAAAAAATCTTACCGACCCCAACCTTTCAAAAGATAGTTTATATAGCAATACAATAAAAAAATGCTGAAATGAATAATACAAATAATTTGGTTCGTTTAATGTGGCATGCAAAAATGTATAGAAGTGAATTCGAGACCTTTAGGAAAGATGTGGATTAACATTAATTTTAAATAATACTGGAAGCATTATTTAGCATTTTTATGTGATTTTATTTCAAAAATGAAAATTCTGTCATTAATTACTCACCTTCATGTCATTCCAAACCTGTAAGACCTTCGTTCATCTTCGGAACACAAATTAAGATATTTTTGATGAAATCCGCAAGCTTTCTGACCCTCCGTAGACATCAATGCAACTGACATGTTCAAGGCCCAGAAACGTAGTAAGGACATCACAAAAAAAAATCCATGTGACATCAGTGGTTCAAATCTAATGTCATGAAGCTATGAGAATACTTTTTGTGTGTAAAGAAAACAAAAATAACTGCAAAAAGTATTCTCATAGCTTCATAACATTACATTTGAACCACTGTTGTCACATGGGCTATTTTAATGATGTCCTTACTACCTTTCTGGGCCTTGAACATGTCAGTTGCATTGATGTCTATGCAGGGTCAGAAAGCTCTTGGATTTCATATAGCCAAGTTGATTTTGGAAAATGTAGTATTGCATATCCCTAATTTGAATAAATTATCGATATTGTTTTTGTTTCATCCCTAGTTTTATTTCCCTGGGTAAATGCCTTAACAAACAGTTTTAATGTAGTCAGACACAATTGTGGATGCTATTAATTCACCACTATCTTATATTAAACCGTTCTTAACTGTATGAGGAGTAGTTGTTGTTTTAATTTCTCCCTAATGGAGATGCACCACACCAGCGAATCATTTGCTGCCCACTTAATCGCAGTTCCCATCCTCCTTATGGCCATTGAGCTGTCTCTTATAGACATGAAACCAGTGCGAGCTGAAGTAACTGCGGCACAAGTGCAGTGCAAACTGTGCCCTAAAGGCAGCACTGGACCTGGAAAGCTTCCAGAACCTCATTGAGCATTTGAGAAACTAACCGTCTTCAGCTCAGCCAGAGCATGTACATCCCGCCCTGCTGGACGTTGGTTCCAAAATGGCTGCTCTTGCTGATTCACAGATCTGGAATTGGTTAAGGAGTCGGCAGCGGGGCTCCTGAGAGTGCTTCAGTGAACGCTATGGCCCATAGCCTAATCACAACCCATTCTGTATATGTTTGCGGCTGCTGTCCAAAGCGTTTGGATTTTCTCTGAATGCTGGAAAATTTTTTGCATTGTGCGCAGAGCTCTGAAACATGGCCATGGCCTGTGAAACCGGTACCTCACTTTTGGAAAGCAGTTTGTGCTTTCAGGCTGACATTAGGATCCAATATGGAGGCAAAATGGACAAGAATATAAGTTTTACTGCCAAACTCAAAGTTGTCCAACAATGACCAGCCCTTACCGTTGGCATGTAACTGGTTTCCCCAGTAACCAGGCGCTGTGGACCCATTGCTTTGCGTATGGATGGAGGCTAGCTTGTGGGAGATCTGGTTTGACGAGTTTTGATTAAATATTAATCTGGCAGTCTGTCAACAAAGAACAGGGCTAGGACAGAAGGTCGCTGAGAGTACTGTAATTGCGTCACCAGTAGACGTCAAGATTTCCCTCCTATTATCAAATGGCATGTTTTCAGGGTGTGGTGGCTGCAATCGGTAAGTCAGCTGCTAAGATATGACTTCGTCATCTCCCTTTTTTTATTCTGGCCTTCTGGTATTCTTTACCAAAGAAAGGGAAGTTAATAGGATTCCGCTGGTTTTCCACCAGCAAAGTGGAAATGGCAGAAATGTTAATTATGCTTTCTAAAACCTTGTTTTGTGTTCCTGATGTTGCAGCATATGGAACTATTGAATAAATGCATTTTTTTGGCTTGTTTCAAGGTAATATGAATTGGATACAATCTTGCTATGGCGGTTCTAAATTTATAACTCAAAATATGCATTAAAAACCTAAATAAACAGCATCCTAGCAGAATTTTTATTGTTTTTAAAGATATCAATTTTATTCAGCAAGGTTGCATTTAATTGATGCGCTTGACAGTGAATATGTTTTTCTGAAATATTTGTTACTGAAATTCTAAAAATATGTATCAGGGTTTCCACAAAAATATTAGGCAGCACAACCTGCACCAAATCGGAATATTAGAATGATTTCTGAAGGATCATGTGACACTGAAGATTGGAGTAAAGATGCTAAAAATTAAGCTTTGCATCACAGAAATAAATAACATTTTAAATTAATATATTATAAATTTAGTTTAACTGTTCACATTTTAGAGCATTACTGTTTTCACTGTATTTTTGATTTTTAAAAAAGCACTTTAGTGAGCATAAGAGACTTATTTCAAAGGAATTAAGTACTGATTAAAAATCATACAAACCTGAAACCTTTGAACGGTAGTGTAAATTTGTTAAATATTTAACAAATATTAAAATGTATAAAACATTTTCAGCACAGTTTGCAATACTAATGCTCAAATTATCACGGAAAATTACACATTAAAGCTTGTAACACTTAAACGCATGATAACACCATGGTACATAATAAACACATGCATGATGTAGTGACAATAAGGCTATTAATATCCCCCAAACTCTCTCAAATTTGGATATTATTGATGACTTTTAAAATACAAAAAATTGTTTGATTTTAAAAAATATTTAGATGTTCATTTTGGTCTTTGTTCAGCAGTGCCAATGTTTTATTAGTGCTGACATCATTGATCTTGACCATCCAAACTGTGTGCCCTGGGTCAATCTCACCCATTTTTCCTTTCGCTTTTCTCAGCAGTCCGAAATCCAAGCAGGAGGCCATGGTGAGGTCGCCACCCGTGATGTCCCCCTCCAGCGCTGCACAGATGGACTCCAAACTGCCCAACCAGGGAAAGCAAGGGGGCGCCAGCAGCCAATCACAGCCGTCTCCTTGTGACCCCAAGTCGCTGAGTGGAAGCCACACACCCAAAGGTCCCCAAGGCCCCATAGGGAGTATGGGACTCAAAAATGGACAAGGCCTGAGTTCAGGCAATGGGGCAAAAGGCAAGATTAAAAGAGAGAGAAGCACTTCAGTGGAGTCATTCGAACAAAGGGATACAGGAACGCCAAACAATGAAGGGGAACAGAAAGGTAAAATAAAATGTGATTTTGTTTTGTTTTTCATATGCATTTTGAATTCTGAAGCTGGTTCAGAGCTCTTGCATTCATAATGTATCATTCATTAAAGGGATAATTTACCACTATGGTTTTAGATGACATCTAGTGTGGTTTTAAGCATCTCCAGTATCTTGCATTACTATATTGGTCCGGTAATTATATTGAGTGGCGTCATGATGTGCAGTTATTTTTGTATGTCTTGAATATTATGATCATCCTGTGGCACCGAGTGATACCGTTACCACCTTGCTTTGACATTGAATGGACATCAGTTTTGTGCATTAGGCTCATTCTCAGGAAACAGAGCAGTTTCTGCTTAAACATTTTTTTCCCTTTTTGTTTCATTCATTTATGCCTTCCAAAAAAAAAAAGTTACGGCTGAACTTCCAAGTGCACTGTAACCTACATAATGCAATGAGATTAGTGGTCAACCAAATAATTGTTGTTGTTATTATCATTATTATTTAATGGCCGAATCTTAAAGTACTGCCTCCAATGCTTAAAATGTGGTTACAGCCTTGCAAAGTACAGTAGTTTTACATTTATCGTTGCTAACCCTTAAGCACTTGGTGACATTATGCAGCCCTCTCACAGTTGGGAATTATTTTACTTCAAAGTTTGGTAGTATCTAGTTATTTTGTTGCTGCCTTGTAATAAATCACATATTATAATTGATAAATTTACATCACATAGAGGAAAAATGTATAAACTTGATAATTATCAATTTTGCTTGATGGGGCAAATCCAAGTAAATCTGATAAAATACTGATCAAGAATGCAAGATGGTCTTGTTTTTGTTTTTTTAAATATGATGGTCAAAAAGATGCAACTTTCAGTAAGATGCAATGCAAAATGCATGTTAGAAATAGGCTATATAAATAGAAAGGTGCAGAATTGTTACAGTGGCAATAGTAATAACTTATTTATAATGGCTAATCATATTATTTTACAATTTCTGAATTACATGCTAGACTGTAAATAGGGATGCACCGAATGTTCGGTAACCAAAATTATTATCGGCCGAATAAGTGAAAAAGACCGAATAAACTGTACCGAACAATGACGTGATGCGATCAAATGGCAACCAGCGTAGAGTGAGAGGCGCAATTCAACAAACATGTCAGCAGTGTGGAAGCATTTAAAGGGGTCATATGATGTTGCTAAAAAGAACATTATTTTGTGTATTTGGTGTAATGAAATGTGTTTATGTGGTTTAAGGTTAAAAAAACACATTATTTTCCACATACTGTACATTATTGTTTCTCCTCTATGCCCCGCCTTTCTGAAACGCGCCGATTTTTACAAAGCTCATCGGTCTGAAAAAGCGAGGTGTGCTGTGATTGGCCAGCTATCCGGTGCGTTATGATTGGCCGAATACCTCAAGCGTGTGACGGGAATGTTACGGCCCTCACCATATTGTGATGATGCCCTGTCAGGCCGGAGCGATGATAGCGATGCCTCCTTTAAAAATTTGCATTCGTTGCATCCAGTGGGGACATAATTATGGATTATAATGACTTATACTGTCTTTTTAC
>NW_015506260.1:300512-317436 GCF_001515645.1 Sinocyclocheilus grahami | reverse complement strand
GCAAAGTTGATGTATTTCCTCAGCGACCAGCACGGATCAGCTCCAGGCATGACAAAGCGGATATCGTCTTCTTTTGGAAGGCCAACCAAAGTAGTTTCACTTTCACAACGAAGCACACAGCGTCTTTACAACATGGCGGCGGCAACAACAATACTACAGCAAGAATGAAAGTTACGCCGCCTTTCTTTGCGTGAACATTTGGGCGGCGTCATGCAGATCTTCCCAGATAGTGATGTAGATATGTGGGGGCGTGTTAGAACGAGTCGTTTTAGGTAGGCGTGGCTCTTAACTTTTATGAAGAATATCTCTTTGGATTTGAGACTTTAGTCTTTGCAACTTTACAGATCTTCTTTATGCACCAAGAGCTTGTAACACTCCAAAGAGAAAGGAAAAATTGAAATTGCATCATATGACCCCTTTAAAACTGTCCGAGAAAGACGCAAAAATCATTACAAGCACCGACAGCGAGAGACTGTTTAGTACTCCATCGCATGTCTTCGATGAGAAGAGGAAGGGGTGATTGTTGCTGGTTACTGTATGATAATTTAAATCGCGAAATGGCCTTGAACAATTAGTAAATAAACTTGCGAACGTCGTTTTCTAATACACGCGCGCATTGCATTCTGACAGCGCTGCACGAGCCCGCGGTGCTATGTGCTCGTTAGCCAGGGTTCAAAGTCTAAACCGCGAGGGAAATCTGCGCTGTAACCGTGTACTCAGTTGCTCAGTCACATTTTTATTATTATTTTTTTACAAGGCACGTGACAATGCGATACGTGCGACTTATTCGTAATGAGACTCATTTATAAATCTGCTGTTGTTTTCCTGCGCGTTTCCGCCAAAATAAAAGTTGAGAAAAAGCAATAACTCCATAAACAATCATAAGTGTTAGTATTGTAATTTTACTGTTGTTCTGTAAAATAAAATAAGACAATTATAATGATAATTTCAGCAGCTCTGTTAATAAATTTATTATAACATTCACACAGTGTTCAAATTGGGATCTGTAATACTTTCTAATGTTTTAAAAGAAGGCTCTTCTGCTCAGCAAGGCTGCTTTTATTTGTATAGTAAAAAATACATGCCTGATTCAAGAAGGGGGTCTGATGGCCAAAAAATATTATTTTACTAACTTATTAATTTTAAGTTAAATTGTGCTTTCTTGGTATAATAATGTCTGCTGGAATGTAAAAAAATGTTCAGCGTTAAGTACTTTTAAATTGTTGTTTTGTAATAGATTTTTTCTTTGAAAAGCAAGACAAAACAGTAAAAAGCACATTTTGGCTATTTAATTTGTGCAGTGGTGAAAAAAATTGGCAAAATACATGGGGGGGAAAAACCTCAAAAAACCTTGTTCGGTTTTCGGCCAAGTATTTCATTTTGTTCGGTTTCGGCTTCGGCTTCGGCCAAGAATTTTCATTTCAGTGCATCCCTAACTGTAAACGTTGAAGTATGTTATGGGAACAGGCATAGCATGATGTCCAGAGAATGACCCATTAATGTCCTGGTTCTTTTGTTTTGAATTGTTTAATAAGGGTCTTTTTATGCTTTAATGTAGTGCTGGGCAATCATTTTCATATGGTTCTGGATGCACATTCTGTCTCCTTGTGTCCATATATAGAATATGGCAAAGCTCCCTTGTGAATGACCTTTTAATGACCCATGATGCCAACACGCACCTTTTCCCAAGGGCCACACATTTTCGCTGGTTTTCTTGTCTCATGTATGCGTTTGTTCGTTTGGCAGGGTTGCACTGAGGGCTGTAGTGGTGCATGAAGACATTCACACCCCTGTATGTTTTCTAGTGGCAGCATCACAGGATAGGCCTGGTTTAGGAACGCCAGGGAACAAACCATTTGGTTTGCTGAGTGAGGGGGAGCCACCTTGCTGCTTTTTTAAGGTTGTTGTTCCTGACAGTCTGAAGGACCCCTGCTGGTCGTTAATGCCTCTGCATAAACATATTTCAGTGTGAGGCTCAAGCATCTTTTTCTGTTCTTTGTTTTCGTTTCGGTTCTATTTGTTAAACCAGCTTTTCCCTGTTTAATTTTCTTCATTGGTAATTCTTGAGGTGCAGCATTAAAGCCTGTCTTTACATTTATGTTTAAATGTTTTAAATGCTGATGTTGATGTTTAAGTCAGAAATGGCTTGTTCAGAAGCAACCTGTTTGTTTTTCTTTGTGTACCAATGTTCTTGTATGCTCACAAGGAAGACAGCTTGTAAGTCTGTTTGGTGTGCGTGTTTGTTCAAGCTGTCGAGAGTTTGCTCTTGCCGTTTGAGCAGTGCGTGTTGTCTGTACACAGGAAGTCTTATATCTTCCCTTTTGACCCAAGTCCCGACTGTGTCCTAGTTTCAGTGAGATGTTGTGGTCTGGGAACTAACCAGCTGGATAGACAGTAACAATAGTGCTACTGTATTGTCTTTTTAAACCCTTGTTCACACTGACAGACAGTGATTCTCTTTTTTTTTTCTTCTTCCTCCTCACTGGAGGTCAGCTGTTTTGTTTGTTGTAGGTCTTCCTTTTAACTCCTGGATGCCGTAATGTTATTGGTGGGCTGCACAACTGGCCATAAATGTTGAAAATCTGAACAAATGACAAGCATTTCCTGTAAAAATAAGACTTTTTTTTCCCATAAAAAAATGCGGTGGTTAAAAAATGTAATCA
Organism: Sinocyclocheilus grahami; assembly: GCF_001515645.1. Classification (NCBI taxonomy): domain Eukaryota; kingdom Metazoa; phylum Chordata; class Actinopteri; order Cypriniformes; family Cyprinidae; genus Sinocyclocheilus; species Sinocyclocheilus grahami. The sequence continues at coordinate 314,773 of NW_015506260.1, read as the reverse complement.
TATCAGTCTTGAAAGTATATGTAAATGCAAAAGCTAAATCACTTGTAGGTATTTATAGCTCTTGTGTGTTAGGTTGTAGATTTAAAATTGCCAGTGTGTTTTTTTGCATTAAACCTACAAAGTGCTATATGTGCATTGTCTTGGATTTTATGTAACTGTACATTTCTGTGTGCATTGAGTTTTTGAAACTTTTAACCTCATAATTGGTGAAATATAAGTGGCTGGGTTGCATAGTTATTGTACTTTCACTTCTCTAAAACTGAGAACTGGCCTGTGGTTTCATGACATTTAATGGTGACTAAGAACTTTCTATGTTGTCGAAGAAAAGTTTTATTCTTTTTTTCTGGAGAGAGCAATGTGTGTATTTTTGGCTCCAAGTTATCCAAAGTTTGTTTTAAGCCATCCTAGACACCTTTAAAAGTTTCAGAACAGCCTAGATTACTCAACATGGCATGAGGAGAGAATGCCAAAGGAAAGCACAGCACTTTCCAGACAAATGTGGAACTTATAATGAATAGAAATGCACAATGTATTCATGTTGATGTAAAAATTTAAGAGGACTGTTGCTCACAAAGACTAAACCTAACCTGGTACTGCAGTACACTGTCGTTGGCGATTTTGTTGCATTTCCTATCCACCGTTGTGTTTGAGAACCTACAATTTAGTAGTAATTTACTTCCCAGCAATAGAAATCGTATGACTGTTTCATGAACATCATGGTAATCTTACTCTTCTGTCTCTCTAAAGAAATGGGCAGTAGAGCGAAAAGGTTATGTGTTGGAGAGCGACGGTTGCCATACAGCGGTGCAGATTGGTGTTCAGGGGGAGAGAGTGATGAAGACGACCCAGGATTCTTCAGTATGTGGTTTCAGTATTTCGTATTTGGTTTATAATAAAACTAATTTAAAGTGTAAAACGGTTTGAACTGGTAATTGTCACCTGGTGGCAAAGATTTATTATGTAATAATAATAAGAAGAAATGCACTTGTGATTAATTCAATTTACAAACTAATGACATTTTAAGTCTTACTGCAAAAAAGCATCACTAAACGGAGTGATTGCCAAAATGTTATCTTATTGTTGCTAATGCTATGTGATTATATCTATAATGCTTCTTATGTTTTGCACAGACTGTAACTCTGCTGACATAAAGCCAGATCCAGTTGCTCTTTCTGCTTCTACGCCTACCCATAATACAGTTGTAGGACAGAGCACAGCGTCTGAATTGGGGAGTGGGCAGAAACCAGGGTCAAAGGTCGTTTACGTCTTCACCACAGAGATGGCCAACAAGTAAAGATTTCCTGTTTGTTCTTTATAAATGGTGCTTGTCATAATATAATTGTGAACGTGTGCTAATGTTTTGGACCCTCAGGTGCACTGCTAAAATGCAGTTGTTCTGTTAAATCATAGTGCCATAGAGAGATTTGCTTCTTTGAACTGACAAAACTATCACGATCTCTCTCTCTTTCATATTTCATTTTTGCTGAGCTAAGAAATGTCTAAAAGTAGTAGTGATAAAAGATGAAAGCATTTGAGCACTGGCAGCAACATGTTTGCCTAAACTAGACCCTTAGATGCCAGATATTAGAATGACAAATGTTAGTGACGGGTTGTGTCAGAAACTTTGTCAGATGTTGTGACCATAACGAAAGTCTCCCACAGAGCAGTGCCGTTACTGCTCTGCCATCACACTAGATGGGACTGAGCCCAGTGTCAATTTCTTGTGACTATTTGTCCATCCTTTTCTAGCACTGGTGTGAATGTGGCTATGGCCAGCTGCATGGACAGTCACGGCATACATACATATGTTCTGTAATAAAGCTGAAACGTGTGACTTCTGTGCCACTATCATCACTTAACACAATTGATAAGTTTTTTAATTGCTTGATCCAGTGTTGCTTTGTCCGTCTATTTGGCATGCTCAAACAAACAGGAATTTTATAGTAGTGCCACCGATACAGATTGCTTACAGCTTTCAAGAAAATCAACTGTTGCTTCTACATATTAAACTGGGATTGGCGAAAGTGTTTTACGTGAAAATAAATACACACTTCAGCTTTAAATTAGATATTAAAGTGAATGCTGTTTTTGGTCAGAAGAGTTATGCAAAGCTTTGACTGTGACTATTTTCTTCCCATCTCAGGGCGGCAGATGCAGTCATAACGGGACATGTAGACAACATCATCACTTACCACATGAATAATATCTCTATTGGCAAGGGTGGAAAGCCCCAGCTCCCCCTGGTAAGAAAGGACATCACTGAACTGTGATTACACTAAGTGTCAAGAATGTTTGCCACTAAATGTCAAGATTTTCACAGACACATTAAAAATGTCTATTTTATTGTGTCTGTTTTAGAACAATCAGATTGGGTCCCTCAGAAGTGACACTAAACAGCAAGGTGTTCCATCCCAGCAACAGCCCTCATCTCTCGCCAGTGATCAGAACCACCAAGCAGCCTCTAAAGTAGCGCAGCCAGGCCAGCAGCAACAACCTCAAGCGCAACCCACCCAACCTCAGCAACCAAGCCAGGGGGCAAAACCAACTAGCCTGCCTCCAGACAATGCACCTTCAGCTGGTATGGACTCTAAGAGCCTCCCCAGTAGTAGCCCACAGGATGGTGCTGGATCCCACGATGGTAGCAACTCTGCAGGGACACCTGGTAGCCAGGCCTCCAACCAGCCTCCCAATGCTGGCCCTCAACAGAGCTTCCCATCCCTAGATTTACCTAAAGGGGCAGATGCCAAGCTCACAGCTCAACACCACCAGCAGCTGGCTCATGAAATCATGTCTAGCATGGGGGACAACCCTGAGGGCCTTTCCCAAGAGCAACTTGAACATAGGGAACGTTCCTTACAGACTTTACGTGATATACAGCGTATGCTCTTCCCAGATGACAAGGACATGGCTGCCATGGGCCAAGGGAACATGGGTGGACCCCCACCCAATTCTGCAATGATGGAAGGAGGACCCAAGAAAACAGAACAAGGGCCTCTCCAAGCCATGATGGCCCAGTCAAAAAGCCTTGGGAAGCCAGGTGGTCCGGGAGGACCACGTCCAGATGGGCCTCCCTTTGGTCCGCCTGGTCCTAGAGACATGCACTTTTCTCCAGATGATCTTGGACCCCCTCCACCAGGTCCAGGACCTATGAACTCGCATCCAGGTCCTGGTGGAGAGCATGGAGACCATATGACCCCAGAGCAGATGGCCTGGCTAAAAATGCAGCAAGACTTCTATGAGGAGAAGAAGCGCAAACAGGAACAAATACAGCATAGGCCAATGGGAGACATGATGCTTCATCAGGGTGGACCTAGAGGAATGATGCGAGGTCCACCACCACCCTACCAGATGAATCCTGGAGAGGTGTGGGGCCCTGAACCATTCCCTGACCAGATGAACATGGGCCCCAGAGGGATGCATCCACACATGCAGAGGATGCCTGGCTTCCCTGGCATGATGAACCCTGACATGGAGGGAGGGCCCAATACTATGCCCAGACCTGGAATTAACTGGCCTGATGATATGCCAAAAATGGGGGATGGGAGGGGATTCCCTCCTGGGCAAGGCATGTTTGGAGGTCCGGGTGGGAGGGTGGAAAGATTCCCTAATCCTCAGTCTGTACAGGAAGCTATGTTCCATCAAGGTATGGGTGATAAACAAGCCATGGGTCTGACGCCTGGCATGATGATGGAGATGAATCGAATGATGGGTAATCAAAGACCCATGGAGGCTGGAAATGGAGGTGGCATGATGTTTCCCAGAATGCCAGGTGATGGTCCCATGAGCCCATCCTCAAGAATGGAGTTTGTGAAAGGTCTTGGTCGAGACATGAATGAATTTGTCATGGGACCTGGAAACCTCAATGTAAACATGGGTCCTAACCCTCAGATGATGCCCCCTAAGATGAGAGATCCACCAATGAACCTTAGTCCAGAGGAAATTATGAAGATGAGGCAAGGTGTAGGTCCAATGCCTGACAATGTAGTTCCTTCACAGAGAATGATGCAGGGGCCTCCTTTCCCTGACCAGCTCCATGCAGGAGACCTCAACATGGGACCCAACCGACAATTCCCTGGCATGGGTCCCCAAGGCCCTGGAAATCAAAGAGGTCCCAGAGGCGAGCCACCCTTTGGACCTGACCAAAGAGGAGGCATAGTGGGTGGAAATGGTCGTCTTAGTCACATGCCTCCTTTACCACCGAACCAAGCTCCCAACAGCTCAGGGCCTCTGCCTGGCCAGAGAAATATGAGTCGCAAGCCCTCAGACCTGAATGTCCAGTCTGGCGCTGCTAATTCGCCCAACATCAATGTCAACCCGCTAAAGTCACCAACACTGCGGCAGGTCCAGTCGCCGATGCTGGGCTCACCATCAGGTAACCTCAAGTCTCCACAGACGCCGTCCCAGCTGGCTGGTATGCTAAGCGGACCATCAGCGGCAGCAGTAGCAGCAGCGGCAGCCATTAAGTCTCCTCCCATGATGGGCTCAGCAGGGGCATCACCCGTCCATATGAAGTCTCCTTCGCTTCCTGCCCCCTCCCCTGGCTGGACGTCATCACCCAAGCCGCCCATGCAAAGCCCAGGAATCCCTCAGAACAACAAGCCTCCGCTTAGTATGACGTCACCAAATATGATGGGCAATGTAGAGCAAGGTAAAATACAAATTCCTGCCTAAACAAATGTCTTTATTAGTCATTATGTTTGTTATACAAGTTTACTTTTTAGGCAGTGTACATTAGGGCTGGGACGATATGCTAATCTGCCGATTCAATACTATCCCGATATTGTGTGCCGATTCAATATATATTGCGATTATATAACTATTGTGATTCGATATTACAATTTATTGTGATTTTTGTTTGCTTATTAAAGACTAGACCATGGAAAATACTTGATTATACCCTTAAAAGAGACTGTATATGATGAGTCATATTAACAAAAACAATATCACATCTTTCTGAACATTTATTTCAGGAGCATACACAGTGTATATTTTAAAGCACCTTGAACCATGAAACTTTCAAGTACCAAAACCCTGAACTTGCACATGAATATAAGTCAAATGTTCACCAAAATGAGTAGAAAAAATAATTTATGAAATAAAATAGTGCTATGTTACCTTGTCATGTTTTCTTGGGATTTAAGACGTGAAGGTGCAGAAAGAATTCTCGAAGAGGTTTGATTCTCTGGCTCCGTCATGGTTTTGCTATCTCGTGCCGGCTTGAAACAGATACGGCATAATGCAGCAGCACTGCGCACGCAGACCGATCGTTTTATGACATCAAAACACCGTGAGAGCTACAGAGAGCAGACGACCCCGCATGCTTTCAAATCGCTCTCGCGGATGTCATACGCCGATCGATCTGCGTGCTGCCGCTTCAAGTCGAACACACCTATACATTTCGCCCTCTGTTGGAATAAAAGCGGTAACTTCTCCCAACCACCTCTTAGGAAAAGTAAAATAATTAAATATAAATCGATTCTCAGGTAAACCAATCGATTTTTAAATCATTTTAAAAAGAATTGCGATAGGTGAATCGATTTTTTTCTCTCCCACCCCTAGTGTACATGTGGCATATTTTTATGTGGATAGAGTCTTTGTTTATTGGTATGTAACACTGTTGGTACTTTTGATGGTCCCCTTTAGACTTTAGACATTTGGTTGACTATAGGTGACTTTGCAACTACACGTCAATCACCAGTCATTAGAGTATTAGTGCTTAATATCTGCTGACACATTTTATTGGTTGCCCAACATTGGAATGTTGAACAGACAATCTACTGACTATAAGTAATTTTGCAAGTACAACTTATTCTATTAACCCTAACCATGACAGTCTACTAATACTCTAATGACAGTTAGTTGACAGATAGTTGAAAAGTTAATTGTACTCCACCATCAAAATAACAGGGCTCCATTTCTACCAATGGTCTCTATGATAAGCTTAGCTCACAATGATTTTAAGAACATGGTCTAAGAATATATTTAGTGGCACTTTGTTTTCATTTATTCAATTATTCCTGCTAATTATACGGTTACAGCAGGATCTTTTTAGTAATGTTTTTGTAGCAGCTATTGACCTAAGAGATGTCAAATAAAAGGTCATTGGTAAAAGCTTTTCTTCCATCATCCTACATCTCCCCTCTTCTCTTGACCTCCTCTGTCCTCTTCTGTTCTCAGGTGGTAATCCTCCTCCTTCAGCTCCTCCCTCCGGTAGTTCCTCTAGTCAGCCAGGTGGCATGAATGTGCCAGGAAGTCTTCCATCCAGTAGCCCCTACACAATGCCCCCAGAGCCAACATTATCCCAAAATCCTCTTTCCATCATGATGTCCCGCATGTCCAAGTTCGCAATGCCCAGTTCTACGCCCCTCTACCATGATGCAATCAAAACTGTGGCTAGCTCTGATGATGACTCGCCGCCTGCTCGATCGCCAAACCTGTTATCTATGAACAACAGCATGCCCGGTAATGTCTGTAAGAGTTAACGAAAATGCAGTAGGTTTTGGTTATGGTGGCATTTTCTGGAGGTCTTTTCCACTAAATCAAAATCTTTTGGTTCTCTTTGTAGGTATGGGTGTGAACCATCACCCAGGTCATCCTCGAATGATGACACCCAACTCTTCTGGCCCCATGCCTTCCCTCAGCCCAATGGGGATGAACACTATGGGCTCCCAGCCACTTTCGCATGGCATGCCAAACCAGATGCCCTCGCCCAATCCCATGGGCCCCAATATGCCTCCTCACTCTGGGCCTATGGGTCCAGGCATGATGCCTCATCATGGTATGATGATGAACCCAGTCTCCCAAGACCCTGGCATGGGCAACAACCAGATGATGCCACAGGGGCGTATGGGTCTTCCTCACCGAGGACAGGGCTTCCCTCCAGGACAGTCACCTCCACAGCAGGTCCCCTTTCCTCACAATGGTCCCGGGCACCAGGGTGGCTTCCCTCATGGGATGGGTTTTCAGGGAGAAGGGGGCCCGCTGGGCAGGATGGGCAATATGCCTCATGGACCTGGTGGTGAGCCAGGTATGTGTAAGCCTAACACTCCAGGAGGCCAGGAGTTTAATAACATGCCGGGTGTCTTCAATGACTCTGATCTACATGAGGTAATGCGACCAGGTGCGTCAGGTATCCCCGAGTTTGACCTCTCTCGAATTATGCCCTCTGAGAAGCCTAGCCAGACTCTGTCCTACTTCCCTCGTGGTGGAGATGCCCCTGGTGGGAAGCCACCACACCTGTCTGGCCCACCTGGCTTTCCCCAAATGCAGGGGATGATGGGTGAGGGCAATCCAAGGATGGGCCTCCCCATGCAGGGAATGGGTGGTCCTCCTGGTCCTGGACATATGGGACCACAGGACATGCCCATGGGTAATCCAGGCCATAATCCCATGAGACCCCCAGGTTTCATGGGTCAGGGTATGATGGGGCCACAGCACAGAATGTTGTCTCCTGGCCAGCAGCCAGGAATGATGGGAGGCCCTGGAATGATGCAAGGAAAGGAACGGCCGATGTACAACCACCCTGGCCCTGTGGGCTCTCCTAACATGATGATGTCACTACAAGGGATGAGCGGTCCTCAACAGACTATGATGATGCCCTCTCAGATGAGGCCTCGAGGAATGGCAACAGACATTGGCATGGGATTTAACCCTGGCCCAGGAAACCCTGGGAATATAATGTTTTGAGCCTCCACTACAGTTATGAACAGTCGGGAAACTGTGTAACCTGTGAAATAAAAACCTTCGTAATGAAAGACAAAAAGAAACTCTGTGTTGTCAAGCAGATACGTGTGGAAACCGGGACGTTTTCTGTGCACATACACACCCTGACACCTGGTTAGAACAAGGTTTATAGCTTACAAAGTGATGGGTATCCATCACATACACATGAATGTGTTCACAGGGAATCTTCTACAATGGTAATGTCATTTAGCAGGTGGAAGTGTGAGAAGCTAATTGTGCTTTCCTCAAAGTTGGGCTCAGGTCCGGCACCGTTTGGAAGGGACTTTTTTTCGATAACTTGGGAATGTATATGGAATTTACAAGACCGACTCATGTCGAGGATATTTGTTTGACATTGTGGACAAGATGCCACATATAAAGTCTACAGCAAACCAAGTATGAACGTTTAGGGGCTTCATTGTACTTTTATACATAGTTGGAAACCAGGAAAGATTGTTGGGAAAAAAAAAAGTCCAAGAACTGAAAGAATAGACATGAAAATGGAAAAGTCAAGGAACATTTTGTCACAAGGTGCACCGTCTTGGCTATATGTTTACATCTTATCGCATCACTTCCCTCCAAACAGGAAATGCTCTTTGTATGTGTGTACTGTACTTGTGTTGTTAAAGGGATTCTACCAGTGATTTCTATAGTTTTTTTTTTTCATCTTCATTTGTAAAGGGGGGATTGAGGTGGTGGTTTGTGGACAGTAGGCGACACAACAGCACCACAAAATACTGTGTACTGTGGGGCGTACAGAATATTTTAAATTTAATTTTCTTTGCTACTCCAGTGTATGATAAAAACCAAACTAAGACCTCATACAGATCATAGTATTATTAAAAAAGCACAAACAAGAATTAACTGTAAAGAATAAAGTGTTTTCTTTTCTCCTTTTTTTTTAATTGTAGAGAAAAACACTGACAGTCAGTAGGAGCAGTAATCAGATGTATGCAGTGTGGTCTCCCGTTCCTGTTTTAGAAACCTCTGTAAGCTGGTCTGGGTACAGGTGAGGGTGACTGTGGAGGGGCATTTTTGAACCCCATAAACCAGCAGCACTCAGTTCTGCAGTGACGCTCAGGCTGTCTGCATATCCGTGTCTGTCCGACAAGGACTGCTGTCAGGCTGTCGCTGTTTGCCACCACTGCAGAATACATTGAAAATAATTTTTTTTTTTTTTTTAATTACTTGGCTGTGTACAACTATACAGTGCAGCGCTGACAACATCTGAGCTACTGGAGGGTGGGCTTTTTCTTTCTTTTTTTGTAGAAAACATGATTATTAAAACAAAAACAGAAAAAAAGCTAATAGGTTGTCCTCTTGTCCCTGCCCCTCCTGTGTTGATGCTCGTCATGTGTAACTCCATTGAATTTGGTACTGAACCACTTCCTAGGCTGGGCTGTGGTGTTGGACGACAAATAAAATATATTGTTTGGTATAAAGCGTGTATCTCATGGCTACTAATGGTCTTTCTCTGCCCCCTAGTGGCAGGTTATGTTTTCCTTTTAAAAAATGTTTTGGCTACCAGTGGCACAAAGCCAAGAAGACATGATTATTTGGAGTGTTATTATTTATATGATCGAATTGGTGGTGTAACATATTAAATCCGGTTTAGGGGTGATGTATCAAATTTTTAAAGATATAATTTGGTACTAGAGTGTTATGTAAATTCTGAAAGGTGATCACTCCTGGGCATTTTTGAGCAATGCATTTTACCTGTATTGCAAGTTGCTTTGCATAAAACCATCAGGTAAATCACAAATATGCGAGTACTTTGGATTTATGGAGAATCTCCATTTTGCAATTTCTGATTTTTATTTATTTTTTGTATGGAAAAGCTTCGAACTACACTTTTATTGGTAATTTATAACACAATCAAATTTGTAAAAAAATATTATTAAATGTGACCCTGGAGCACAAAACCAGTCTTAAGTCGCTGGGGTATATTTGTAGCAATAGTCAAAAATACATTGTATGGGTCAAAATTATAGATTTTTCTTTTGTGCCAAAAATCATTAGGATATTAAGTAAAGATCATGTTCCATGAAGATATTTTGTAAATTTCCTACTGTAAATATATTAACTTAATTTTTGATTAGTAATATGCATTGCTAAGAACTTCATTTGGACAACTTTAAAGGCGATTTTCTCAATATTTGATTTTTTTTTTTTTTTTCTGGTTTTGTGGTCCAGGGTCACAAATGTAAAATGTTAAAAAATTACGTTTACAGATTCTATATAGCCTGCTTATGCATATGGCAGAATTACAGGTACAGGCAAAGTACATTAAAAATGGCATATCTCAAGCATGTATTATCTCACTTCAGATATGAGCAACTTTAAGTTATGTATATTTCACTTACACTTACAGTCTTTGATGCTAGTTGTTCACTTGTTTATGTGGTGAATTCATGCTTGGCTGACCATGGCTTGATTCTCCTGGAAGTGGACCAGTCCTATTCCAACCTCAGTGTCTTTTAGCAAGTTCTTTTAAAATGTATGTTTGCTGTGGTGCAATAATGATCCAGCACATGTTGCTCTTGAACTGATGGTGGAGAGTGCTTTCCATTGCAGGGCTAATTTTAGCTGAAGTTAGCTGAGATTTAGCAGCTGCTGCAAGGAGACTATTTCACTTATTTGGTCTCTATTTATCCACCAGCACAAAATGTAAAGCACTTCAGTGTCAGGATAACAACACATGACCTATTAGCTTACACAGAGCATTCTGTTGAGTGCATGTTTAAATCTACTAGCATGGTATTTGCCCCATATAGCGGTAGCGGTGACATGATTGGTTAGATTTGACATTAAAGTGGTAGGTGGTTTTGTGTGTGTGTATAGATGTATGTTGACATTTTTAGTGTTTTATTTTATCTTTAGTGCAGTATGCATTAATAACATTTAAAAAAATCTGATACATAAAATTAATTAAGAACAAGCACATCTGTTTTTACAAATAGAATTGGAAATATGACTGCAAAGGTTAAAACAACATTGTTTTACATTCCTTTTTTCTTTCATATTTTCAGGCAAAGTATACATAATTGGGCTCAGTACAAGAGCTCTTCACCCCAGATTTTCAGTTTAAATCACTCTTGCACTATCGGGATGGTTTGTTTTTTATCAAATTAGATGCAACTGTTTCTTCAGAGCTGGCCTGTTATGACAGTCCCTGGATTTACAGTAATGTTTTAATTTTTGCAATGATATTTCACATCGCATTTGTCTCTCTCCATTGTCCTGTCGGTTTTACGCAATCAGAAAGGGTTGCGAAGTCACAGCAAGTGTTCAAAATGCAAAATGTCCATTTCAAATGGTTAGCTCAACGTCCATTTTCCATTCGAGAAATGCGTTTGACAAAGAAAGAAACGTTCATTTTCTTATCAGCAGTCCAGAATATTTAAATACTGCTAAGATCAGCAAATATAAACATCTCATTTACCAATAAGAAGGAAAAAACATCTCATCAGTGCATTATGGTGCAACAGTGCATAGTGCATTATTACAGTGAAACTGGTGTAATATGGTGTATTCCAGCTGGCTTGATTTTGTTTCCAATGCATTAGTCCAAATGCAAAGTGACAAAAGGCGTTTCAGAGGTTGAGCAAGTTTCTAAATATTGTTGAAAGATTATAAATGTAAGCATTGAAGTATAACATGTCTTTATTTCATGTTTTTATTTTTATATATTTTTTTTTAAGTTGAATGGTTTTCTTTATGCATCACTCACTCACATTTATGCATCTGTGCTAATGTGTGAACCGATATTCTGGCTCAGTCTATATGTTAGGTCAAGTGCAAAATCATGTCGCAGATTTATGACTAGTCACACTAGATGACCCTTTTCCATATGCGAGCGGTCAGTGCTATACTGCAAGGTCGTCCGGTCTCATGCGGCTGCTGGTCCCGCTGCTCTTGCTAAACCTTCGCTTGTCCTCAACAAAATCACTGCTTAGAAACGAAGGTGAGGCGCATGAGTTGGGCATCTCTGTAAGTGTATGTGAGAAGCTGAAGAAGTTGACTCCTAGGTAGTCTTGACCTCGATGGCGTTCAGTGACCATGTTCACCGAGTTTTGCTGGTGTGCCAGCCGGTCGTGAAAAGGCGGGCAGGTTGGGTGTAAAAGCGGGTTTGCGTGTGTCTGTATGGTAGGGGAAGATGGTGGAGATGTCAGGCACTGGTTGAAGTCAGGAGGTGGAGTGCAAGCTCGGTTTGGTGAGACTGCAGCCACGGTGGATGGTGTATTCGGTCGCTGTTTGGAAGCCTTATATCCTTGCAAACAACCCTTAAACTGCTTCCACGCCAAATGATACAGTTCTACGACACTTAGCAACAGCGATACAGCTGCTACCGCCAGCATAAACACAATAAACACGTTCTTCTCCGTAGGTCTCGAGATGTAGCAGTTGACCAGATGCGGACACGGAGAGGCCTTACATACGTAGAGCACATTAAGGAAGACTCCATAGATCATGTACTGGACTATGATGAAGATCACTTCCATTACAGAGCGGATGAGGATACTTAGTACATATGTTTGTAGCAAAGCCCCCTTCAGTTGCACCTTCCCACCTCCACCTTCGTCCTCCTTCCCACAGTTCTTGTCTTCCTCTGGGTACTTCTCTCCATCTCTGTCTCTTTGTGCTCCTTCTTCTTCTTCCCGCTCTTTCCTCCTCTTCTCCTCTCTGCGGACACTGTGCATCGCGTGTCCCATGTAGATGAGAGAAGGTGTGGACACAAATACAATCTGGAGCACCCAGAAGCGGATATGCGCGATGGGAAAGGCTCGATCGTAACAAACGTTCTCACAACCGGGCTGCTCAGTGTCGCAGGTGAAGTCTTCCTGCTCGTCACCCCACGAGGACTCGGCGGCCGTGCCCAGGACCAGGATCCGGAAGATGAAAAGAATGGTGAGCCACACCTTTCCCACCGAGGTGGAATGTTCCTGGACTTCTTCTAGAAAGTTCCCAAGTAGACTCCAGTCAGCCATGATTAGTCAGAAGAGCCTGAGAAAAAAAAACGATAGTGTGAAAGAAGGGGAAACTTCTTGTTTACTAATTTACTTTAATGCTGTAACAGATAATGTCTTCTGTTTGTACATACTTGTGCTAAACCTTAGTACGAAAGGAGGCAAACGTATCGTTATTGAGGTGGCTAGAAGTAAACATGCCAACTTTAAAGGAATATTTCACATAAAAAGGAATTTTTCTCATGCCATTCCAAACCTGTGACTTTCTTTTTTTTTTCTGTGGAATATAAAGATATTTTGAGAAATGTCCATAAAATAGAAGACAATGGTAACCAGAAGAGTTTTACCAACATTTTCAAATACCTTCTTTTGTTTTGCGTACTGCAGATGAAACATACAGACTTCGGACATCATGAAAGTGAATAACTGTGTTTTCATTTTAGTCATCTCCATGACCTGAAATTGAAAAATTGCCATAGAAGTAGTTTACGCTAATGCTAATATGCTAACACTTCACCAAAATTTGTGCTCTGGCGCTTTTTTTAAACGATGCGTGAAATCGAACATACACCGCTAGAAGGGTTTGCGTTCATGTACTTGCATTGGCCTTTTCTCATTTGCATAGGCCTGAATACTGTTATCCATGAGAAAGTCATGTGCTGAAGAACAGCTAAAAGGTGTAAATGGCTTAGCGGTGCTCTAAACCACTTTAACATTTTTTTCCAAAATGAAATGAATAGTACTTTTGATAAAGTGTAATTCGAGTCATATGCGTTGATTACAAAAGCTACTTTATTCTACGTTAGGGTGGTCTCTCTTCATGGTGACTGTCATGTTGGGAGCACATGACCATTCAAATTCTACTCACTTTAACTAATTATCTGCTCTAACACAATTGCAAATGTGGTGTTTCAATAACTGCATATTGCATTGTTAACCAATTGTTTGTTTTTGTGTTAGATTGCATCCACACCAGTAGGTGTCAGTTTGAAGTCTTATTGACCAATGAAATTCCCCTAAAAGTTCATGCTAGTTCCGGTGGCTCCAGGCATGGGCAGGGGTGGGCTGAGCCCACCCAAAATGACTGTCTTGCCCACCCAATCAAAATTTAGATAAAGATTGCGTAAACACAATTGCAAATGTGGTGTTTCAATAACTGCATATTGCATTGTTAACCAATTGTTTGTTTTTGTGTTAGATTGCATCCACACCAGTAGGTGTCAGTTTGAAGTCTTATTGACCAATGAAATTCCCCTAAAAGTTCATGCTAGTTCCGGCGGCTCCAGGCATGGGCAGGGGTGGGCTGAGCCCACCCAAAATGACTGTCTTGCCCACCCAATCAAAATTTAGATAAAGATTGCGTTAATTTTTTGTGCAGTGATTAAAACCAATCTGAAGCAGACTTCGGTATTTTGAGAAGTTTAAGATACAGCTGGATACTGCCCCAACAATCATAAAATAACACCAGAAAATTGCAGCATTTTTCTTTTATTAACTGAAAGAAAGGCGCGCTGAATTCGCGCGGAGGCTTCAGTCTGTTGCAGAAAAGCAGAGGCTGACAACGAGTGAAAA
>NW_015506260.1:287346-297818 GCF_001515645.1 Sinocyclocheilus grahami | reverse complement strand
TTCTTCTCCGTAGGTCTCGAGATGTAGCAGTTGACCAGATGCGGACACGGAGAGGCCTTACATACGTAGAGCACATTAAGGAAGACTCCATAGATCATGTACTGGACTATGATGAAGATCACTTCCATTACAGAGCGGATGAGGATACTTAGTACATATGTTTGTAGCAAAGCCCCCTTCAGTTGCACCTTCCCACCTCCACCTTCGTCCTCCTTCCCACAGTTCTTGTCTTCCTCTGGGTACTTCTCTCCATCTCTGTCTCTTTGTGCTCCTTCTTCTTCTTCCCGCTCTTTCCTCCTCTTCTCCTCTCTGCGGACACTGTGCATCGCGTGTGCCATGTAGATGAGAGAAGGTGTGGACACGAACACAATCTGGAGCACCCAGAAGCGGATATGCGCGATGGGAAAGGCTCGATCGTAACAAACGTTCTCACAACCGGGCTGCTCAGTGTCGCAGGTGAAGTCTTCCTGCTCGTCACCCCACGAGGACTCGGCGGCCGTGCCCAGGACCAGGATCCGGAAGATGAAAAGAATGGTGAGCCACACCTTTCCCACCGAGGTGGAATGTTCCTGGACTTCTTCTAGAAAGTTCCCAAGTAGACTCCAGTCAGCCATGATTAGTCAGAAGAGCCTGAGAAAAAAAAACGATAGTGTGAAAGAAGGGGAAACTTCTTGTTTACTAATTTACTTTAATGCTGTAACAGATAATGTCTTCTGTTTGTACATACTTGTGCTAAACCTTAGTACGAAAGGAGGCAAACGTATCGTTATTGAGGTGGCTAGAAGTAAACATGCCAACTTTAAAGGAATATTTCACATAAAAAGGAATTTTTCTCATGCCATTCCAAACCTGTGACTTTCTTTTTTTTTCTGTGGAATATAAAGATATTTTGAGAAATGTCCATAAAATAGAAGACAATGGTAACCAGAAGAGTTTTACCAACATTTTCAAATACCTTCTTTTGTTTTGCGTACTGCAGATGAAACATACAGACTTCGGACATCATGAAAGTGAATAACTGTGTTTTCATTTTAGTCATCTCCATGACCTGAAATTGAAAAATTGCCATAGAAGTAGTTTACGCTAATGCTAATATGCTAACACTTCACCAAAATTTGTGCTCTGGCGCTTTTTTTAAACGATGCGTGAAATCGAACATACACCGCTAGAAGGGTTTGCGTTCATGTACTTGCATTGGCCTTTTCTCATTTGCATAGGCCTGTATCCATGAATCCATGAGAAAGTCATGTGCTGAAGAACAGCTAAAAGGTGTAAATGGCTTAGCGGTGCTCTAAACCACTTTTTTCCAAATTTCCAAAATGAAATGAATAGTACTTTTGATAAAGTGTAATTCGAGTCATATGCGTTGATTACAAAAGCTACTTTATTCTACGTTAGGGTGGTCTCTCTTCATGGTGACTGTCATGTTGGGAGCACATGACCATTCAAATTCTACTCACTTTAACTAATTATCTGCTCTAACACAATTGCAAATGTGGTGTTTCAATAACTGCATATTGCATTGTTAACCAATTGTTTGTTTTTGTGTTAGATTGCATCCACACCAGTAGGTGTCAGTTTGAAGTCTTATTGACCAATGAAATTCCCCTAAAAGTTCATGCTAGTTCCGGCGGCTCCAGGCATGGGCAGGGGTGGGCTGAGCCCACCCAAAATGACTGTCTTGCCCACCCAATCAAAATTTAGATAAAGATTGCGTTAATTTTTTGTGCAGTGATTAAAACCAATCTGAAGCAGACTTCGGTATTTTGAGAAGTTTAAGATACAGCTGGATACTGCCCCAACAATCATAAAATAACACCAGAAAATTGCAGCATTTTTCTTTTATTAACTGAAAGAAAGGCGCGCTGAATTCGCGCGGAGGCTTCAGTCTGTTGCAGAAAAGCAGAGGCTGACAACGAGTGAAAACGGGCAGAAATATTTGCGCACTATCACGGGGAGTTTGCGAGTTAACGAGAATTTTAATACACGAGTATGTATCATAGCCTACCACTGAAATTACCTGAGCAGTTTTAATGTTCTAAAAAAACCTGCTCATTTAACGTGCATTCATTGCATGGACGGGTAGCAACTCATAATGTAAAAACTGCACATAATGTAAAAATTGCACATAATGTAATAAGTATTACATTATTATTGTAATAAAATGTTCATAATGTAATAATTTTCTCAAAACGTAAGAAAATCTTGAGCTCATAATGTAATAATATAATTTTTTAAATGTAATAACAATTTTTCACATAATGTAATAGGTTATTGTTTGAGAAATGTATTACATTATGAACACACTGGCAACTTATAATGTAATACCTGCACATAATTTAAAACAATTATTATTATGTTTATAATAATAATAATCTTCCAATATAATACATTTGAGCACAAAACAATCATAGTTTTATTAAAAGAAAATTAGGCTTATTAGGCTACATTGTGAACATTTATTTATTTATTTTTAATAAAAATCTTACTAATTTTGTGATTATGACATGCTTAATTTTTGAGATATAGGCCTGGGCTCGTATTCACAAAACATCTTAAGGCTAAAAGTAGCTCATAACTCGCTGATTTAGGAGAAAATCTAGGACTCCTAAATTTTTTATCTAAAAGTATTTCACAAAGCGTTTTAGCACTAAAACTAGCTCCTAAATCTGTGAAATGTTAGGAGTAGTGAAGAGGACTCCTAAGTCACTAAGACCAAGCCACAAACTATCCTAAAATGGCTGTTGCCAGCAATCTGCCTCAGAATATAAACATTTTAGAAACGTTTGACGATAATGAGCTTTTATAAAAGTATCACCTTTGGTTTTGGAGGTTATCCCAACTCCAAATTTTCCTTTGATTATATCCTTGATTTCATTAACCAGTTGGGCAATAAGTAACAGCTGTTCTTGCATCCAGTTTGGTTTTCTTTTACGTTTGCATGTCTTACTATCAGCCATGATTATTCTACTCTGTTAATTAAAAGGCTGTTGATATGCATATTCACTAATTGTTTTTGAGAATCATACATGTAAAGAGGCTGACAATTAGCTGAACATATATACTTGTTTAATTAGTGACACTTAGCCTGCATTTTAAAATCTTTATTTGAATGTGGCAATTAGCAGTTTTATTTTTAAACCTTTATTTGAATATGGCAACATACGGTACTATTGCGCTCTTCAATATTTCTATGTATAAATCTCTGACAGAGGCTATCAGCCCAATCACTGTGTGCATAGTTAGTAAGCATGCTGACATCATCCATAGCCACGAGGTCAACCCCGCCCCCATACTCTTAGCTTAAAGGTCCCATGACATGCTGCTTTTTGGATGCTTTTATATAGGCCTAAGTGGTCCCTAGTACTGTATCTGAAGTCTCTTTCCCGAAATTCAGCCTTGGTGCAGAATTTCAGCCACTACGAGCCAGTCCCACAATGAGCTTTCCTTATGACGTGCCATTTCTGTGTCTGTAGCTTTAAATGCTAATGAGGAGGAGAGAGGCGGGGCAAGGTGGAGGGTGGGTGGGTGTGTGGCCTTAACCAGCTTGCGGCCACGGTACCATACGCTAATGTTGACAGTGGATGTATCCCAATGGCTTCTCTCTATTCCTTAGTAAAAGTTTGTCTCAGCAGCTTTGTGAATAGGTTTTAAGAGAAAACTCTTAGCTAAAAACTTTTACTGCTATTTAGGAGAACTCTTAGAATAATCTTAAAATGTTTTGTGAACACGGGCCCTGGTTTCACAGACAGGGCTTAGACTAAGCCAGGATTAGGCCATAGTTCAATTAGGACATTTAAGTAATTTTCATAAACGTGCCTTAGAAAAACATTACTGGTGTGCATTTTGAGACCAAATAAAGGCACTGATATATTTTAAGATCAGTCAGAGCAAGTTTCTTTCAGTTGAACCAGCTCAGACTTAAGCTTAAGCCTTGTCTGTGAAAGCTTGGGGATAGTCATTTAAATGGTTGTTATAAAAACTTGTTTATATTCTACACAAATGTATAGGCCTAATGTATTTATAATTTTGGTGAAATGATTAGATGGTTTTATCTTCCTGAGGTACGTCACGTAACTAACATATTCTTCACAGACTGTTATACTGATGATTTCTCTGGTTAAAACCGCTTGTAGGCACAGAAATGATGTGTGATTGTAAGTTGTAGTTTATTTTTCAACATATCCTCTGATATATAACTTGTATTAAAGTGAAGAATTGTTCATTTAACTTGTGCTGCCATTGCCTGAGGCAGACAACACGATCTATCCCAGACTTTGGAAACTTTTTTTTTTTTTTTCAAATTTGTTCATAAAAAATGCCTTCAATTCAAGGACATAAAATGTAGTAGGGGCGCAACTGAATTGTTCCTAGCAATAATTTTGATCAATTAAAATATATTTATATGTAACCACTGTCGTTGTCATCATACCACGGACATTACCTGAGATGTTAAAGTCCACATGAAATCAAAATTGACAGTATTTATTTTGTCAGCGCACATTGCTAGTCTTAAGGTCAACAATTAATCTGTGCAAGTTAATCCTCTGGAAAAAAAAAAAAAAAGTTAGTTTTGGTAATCTTTAATCAAAATCTGATCATTTGCTTCCGCTCTGGAATGGCATGCCTTCTTCTTAACCACTCCCCTCCGACCATTAGTCTGCTGTGAGTGAGCGATGAGAGGAGGAGCGCAAAAATAAAACCCCGTCCTCTACTCAATTTTCTGTTTCAGTTAGAAATACGCCACCACACTGAAATCCAGTCGGCAGCAACTTCCGGTTCACGCGGAATTTAAAGTAAATATGTCAGCAAACTGCGCTCTTTCAAGGATGTGCATTTAATGCATGGCCAAAGTAAGAACATAATCTAAGCGTTTAAAACATGCAAAGTAGTATTGCCAACTGTTCCTGTATTTAAGCAACATTCCATATTAAATCCATACAGAGAGCAGTTTATCATGTCATGCCCAGTTTAGGGAGCTAATCACTCTCACAGACACACAAAAAAAAATCCCCAAGAGCACCATTAGTTGAAACTCTAATAATAACACATTTGGAAAACTCTTCTGTGCATATTTACATTTGCGCTCTGGAGAGCATCAGATGTTTCTATTTACAATTTTTGCAGCGTTGAGCAGTGTAGCTAATCACAGACACGTCCATTGAACCTATGAACTGAGATAAGTGACTGGCTCAGTGCATTTGAAATTATAAAGGGAGCACTCCTTGCACACATTCTTGACTATATGTAATGCATTCAGAACTTTAATTAAAGATTTTTTTTCATGATGCTAAGAGGAACAATGTCCCCTCACTAAAGTTGATGAATGAATCTCAGACGTGAACATATTTGATTTGCTTAATCCAAAAATAAATTAATTTGTACATGAAAAGATTAAGCAAAGCAAATAATAAGTTAATGTCTGAGATTCATTTTGGCATTTATATATATTTCTGTTTTACGTTTTCACCATATTAGGAATACAACTAAAATTGAATGGGTGCATATTTTAAAATAAAAATATTATTTGCAGTTCAGATTGATTATTTTACAAAACATCTTATTCCTGTTCTTTGACTGTTTTTTTTTCTCTTAATTTATTCCACTTAATCCATTTAAACCCTTTATTTATTTAGTTCCATTACTACAGTGGTCTGGTCTTTATATTTTCCTCAAAACAATGGTCCCCCAATTTTCTAGACATGATTATGACCTTGTTTGGTATAAATAAAAAAAGTTAGTTGAAAAGAATCAGAGAAAGAAAGAGAACAAATAATTTTTTATTTATTTTTACTATTCAACAATGAAAAAAAGTTTGTTTTGAAAATGCATGATATTCTAGGCTGCCAATGAAAGCCTTTTTCAGTGTACATATAATATAGTTAATATAGCAATATCTAAAGCATAAATATCTAGACATTCCCCCCTTGCAATATCACCCCCCCCCCAAAAAAAAAGATTTACAATAATATAGTCTAGTAAACTTTAGGAACGTACTGAAAATGTAACTATTTAAGGCCTATTTAAGTGCCATGTGCACTGTGGTCGGACTTTGATGCAATTCCAACCTTCATTTTTCATAGAAGACAGTTTTACTTTGTGACTCCTAGGCTGCATTCAGAATATCATACTACTCTTATTGTTTCTGCCACATTAAGATATGGGGAAAATAATGCTAGTTGTATAGCTAGTTCTATTTTGAACTCTGCCCTAGTATAGTCATATACTGCACTGCCTAGTTTTCAAACCTCTCCATGAAGTACCCCAGCACTGAATATTTTGTATGTCTCCCTCTATCAGACACACCCACTTCAGGTCTTGCAGTCTCCACCAATGAGCTGATGAGTTGAATCAGGTGTGATAGATGAGGGAGACATACAAAATGTGTAGGGCTGGGGGTACTCCAGGACAGGTTTGAGAACCTCTGGCCTAGTGCCTTCTCATGCTCTTATAAAACAAGGACAGAGATGTCAAACATGCAGTGACTGTATATTTGGGCTGTGTTTGTGTGTGTAGATTTCTGTTATTCAATACAAACTTTTCCCACACACTCAAGTACTGGGAGTCTGGGAAAAGGAGACGGAAGAATTTGAGGAACCTACAGCTAAAAATAAGCAAAGTAGTAGATATTTAGTGGCATTTGTCTTTTCTGGGTATTTGATGGCTGAGCGTTTCCTGTTATCATTTGAAAGCAACTGTGAACATTTTAACAAAGTAACATCGCCCATCAATGAAGTTTTAAGTATTTTGGCATATTAAAATCCATTACATGTGTTTAAAACAATGCAGTGTGGTTCTGCATTACATTTAAGTTTTTTTAAAGACTTCAGCACACAATAATAATAAATAGCACAATTAAAGGGATAGTTCACTCAAAAATTTAAATTTTGTCATCATATACTCACCCTCATGTCGTTCCAAACCTGTATGAATTTCTTTCTTATGTTGAACACAAAAGAAGATATTTTGAAGAATGCTGGTAATCAAAGAGTTCCTTGTCCCCATTGACTTCCATAGCATTTATTTCCATGCTATGGAAGTCAATGGGTATCCAACAAATGTTTGGTTCTTCAAAATATCTTCTTTTGTGTTCAACTTATACAGGTTTGGAACGACATGAGGGTGAGTCAATTATATTTTTGGGTGAATTATTCCTTTAAGACTCCACTAGTCTTGCATTCATTACATTACATTCACTTTCATGATGTCCTAAGTCTGTATGTTTCAGAAGTCCTAAAGCTTGTCAAATTTAAATGTCATGGGAAATGCTCAATTGTCCTTCAGGACAGGGTGATGCTGGATAAACATCATGTGTATGATTTTTGACTTTTTAATTTTGTTAGTACATATGTACAAATTACACAGCGTAATGATGTTCTTTATTGGTCTCGCTCTCTCTCCCTCTGGATTAATGCATAGTTTAGCGTCAGAGTCTCAGTCCTCAAG
Organism: Sinocyclocheilus grahami; assembly: GCF_001515645.1. Lineage (NCBI taxonomy): Eukaryota > Metazoa > Chordata > Actinopteri > Cypriniformes > Cyprinidae > Sinocyclocheilus > Sinocyclocheilus grahami. The sequence continues at coordinate 290,372 of NW_015506260.1, read as the reverse complement.
AGGGTTTATGGGAAGAGGGAGTCCAGAATACTCTCATCGCTTTAACATGAGAACTTGGGCAAGACTGTGTGTTTAAAGAACAGTTTGTCTGTGGGAAGTATTGAAAAAATATTTGGATGTAAATTTAACTGCAAAAAATGCACTGTGTAAACAGACCTTATTCAGATCCAATCTGCCAGAAGTTTATCAGTCTGGACCTTGATGCCCCACCAGCATTATTGTAAGAATACGTTTCAGCAAGGAGGGAGGTTTTTAGCCTTTATCAACTTCCTCCTCTAAAGGTCACATACAGAAGAATAGGCTCATTGCTTCATGACTGATTTGATACAGCAATGACCAAATGACTATTCATTATTTTTTACATAGTTTTATTCCTATAATATTATTTGCAACTTGCTATTGTTATTCTGCAAATTCAGTCTCTCTATATATACATATGATGCCAACAATTACTGGGAAGGGTAGTTTGGCATCAGATGTGGGAACCACATCTTTAAAGACAGACTGAATGTGGCGGAGTCTCTATATAAGCGTGTCTTGCTCCCCTCCCCTTTAAGGAAACAATCCTAAACAATATAATTTCCCTCTTACAAGGCACTTGAAAGGAAACTGGCTGGGTTCAAGACACTGAGGCCAAAGAGGTTATTGGCACACTTAAAAGACTGTGCTGTGAATTCCGTCTCTCTATACTACCGTTGTCGTGGCACAGAATTGTAGGTTTAAGAGTTTGTAGGTGAGAATGTAGTTGTGTATACACTAGCATACAAAGGGTCAGTGGCCATTCAACACTCATGGCCAGAGCCTGCAGCCTTGTGCCTAAAGCCGATTCTCAGTCGTGCTGATAAATGAGCAATATTGCACAGCTTTTCATATTATATTATATTATATTATATATTATATTATACAGTTCTTTCTGGCCGTCGAATGTGATTGGCTGAGAGGAGTGTGATATTCTAATGATAACAGAACTCCCACCATTTGTATCACACCGCTTGCCGTATTTCTCACAGTGAATGTCATGGCGGATGCCCAAATCTATTTTCATTTTTATAAATAATACTTTTTTGTGTCACAGAATGAATGTACTTGTTTAGACTTAAAATATGCTGTTTGTTAATAAAATGTCTGTTTGAAAATTTTCTTAATTGAAAGCAAAATTGCTTCAACGTTCAAGTGGCTGTTCAGCACTCATGAACCCGCTGAGAGCAGACTTACCTCAGCCATTCAAATTAATGTTTTATTGTGAATATGAGATTGAGCTGAAGAATGAATGCTGTATCAGATGCAGGTAAGTTAATCAGACTCGCTCAGGCCATCTCTCTCTCATAATACTCTCTACATAATACAGTGAGCTTTTAATACAGTTATACAATAAGCTTTCAATGAAGCAACTCAACGTTCTTTTGTTACTAGATCTAAAGTGATGTTTTCAATTGAATAACGGAGGCTTGGGCTCAGCTGTTAAACTGTCAAACTGAGATTTCAATCGGTGGCAGAAGGAAGTAGTTCTGCACAAAAGAGGATTTTTTTCTGCACAACACTCTGTTGTTGTTTCGTATGTATTTACACGCAAGTATCGTCGAACTGTTGTATAAACGCAATATCACACTTGTAGCCATGAGATATGACTGTATATCGGCACGCTTTGATTTTCTATGGCCGAATCACAACCGTGTCCATATATAGCCATATTGCACTGCTACGAGTGTGATATTGCTCATACATTTAATGTGACTGCTCAGTGTCTTGCTTTTTAGCATGGGAAAGGTGCTATAATGTGATCTGAATGTACTTGGCCAAGTTATTTTAATGAGTTGGTTGAGCCTTAATTCTAATGTAATTCAGTAAAATAACTGATGATTTGTTCATATCATTCTAAGCTTAAATAAACATATACAGTGGGTACGGAAAGTATTCAGACCCCCTTAAATTTTTCACTCTTTGTTATATTGCAGCCATTTGCTAAAATCATTTGTTAATTTTTTTTTCCTCATTAATGTACACACAGCACCCCATATTGACAGAAAAACACAGAATTGTTGACATTTTTGCAGATTTATTAAAAAAGAAAAACTGAAATATCACATGGTCCTAAGTATTCAGACCCTTTGCTCAGTATTTAGTAGAAGCACCCTTTTGATCTAATACAGCCATGAGTCTTTTTGGGAAAGATGCAACAAGTTTTTCACACCTGGATTTGGGGATCCTCTGCCATTCCTCCTTGCAGATCCTCTCCAGTTCTGTCAGGTTGGATGGTAAACGTTGGTGGACAGCCATTTTTAGGTCTCTCCAGAGATGCTCAATTGGGTTTAAGTCAGGGCTCTGGCTGGGCCATTCAAGAACAGTCACAGAGTTGTTGTGAAGCCACTCCTTCATTATTTTAGCTGTGTGCTTAAGGTCATTGTCTTGTTGGAAGGTAAACCTTCAGCCCAGTCTGAGGTCCTGAGCACTCTGAAGAAGGTTTTCGTCCAGGATATCCCTGTACTTGGCCGCATTCATCTTTCCCTCAATTGCAACCAGTCGTCCTGTCCCTGCAGCTGAAAAACACCCCCACAGCATGATGCTGCCACCACCATGCTTCACTGTTGGGACTGTACTGGACAGGTGATGAGCAGTGCCTGGTTTTCTCCACACATACCACTTAGAATTAAGGCCAAAAAGTTCTATCTGGATCTCATCATACCAGAGAATCTTATTTCTCACCATCTCACAACTCCATGCGGGCTTTCATGTGTCTTGCACTGAGGAGAGACTTCCGCCGGGCCACTCTGCCATAAAGCCCCGACTGGTGGAGGGCTGCAGTGATGGTTGACTTTCTAAAACTTTCTCCCATCTCCCGACTGCATCTCTGGAGCTCAGCCACAGTGATCTTTGGGTTCTTCTTTACCTCTCTCACCAAGGCTCTTCTCCCCCGATAGCTCAGTTTGGCCAGACGGCCAGCTCTAGGAAGGGTTCTGGTCATCCCAAACGTCTTCCATTTAAGGAATGGAGGCCACTGTGCTCTTCGGAACCTTAAGTGCAGCAGA
>NW_015506260.1:271376-287051 GCF_001515645.1 Sinocyclocheilus grahami | reverse complement strand
CAGATCTGCAGATCTGTGCCTTGCCACAATTCTGTCTCTGAGCTCTTCAGGCAGTTCCTTTGACCTCATGATTCTCATACATGCACTGTATCAGGCCGATACCGATAACAGAAAAAATGAGCCGATATGGGCCGATACCGATATGGTGGCCGATATATCGTGCATCCTGTGATATTTCAGTTTTTCTTTTTTAATAAATCTGCAAAAATGTCAACAATTCTGTGTTTTTCTGTCAATATGGGGTGCTGTGTGTACATTAATGAGGAAAAAAAAGAACTTTAATGATTTTAGCAAATGGCTGCAATATAACAAAGAGTGAAAAATTTAAGGGGGTCTGAATACTTTCCGTACCCACTGTACGCCTCTGGCTTGCTTAGTTGGGGACACTTCATTTCCAGCGTTATCGTTGACATGATTGCAAAGATATTATTTAAACTGAGCTGGATGTTGACATCACTGAATTCAATGACGAACTGTCTTTAACTGAAAAATGAGTGTTTACTATTGTCATTTTGCATTATTGACACTATTTTCCTAATCAATGCTGTTCAGTTGCTTTGTCACAATCTGTATTGTTAAAAGCGCTATATAAATAAAGGTGACTTGACTTGACTTGACTGTACCTGTTTTTTGTTGCAGGGATTTTTAGTTGCAACAAAAATTGTGTCATGGGTCATGCAAACAGTATATCAGCAGTCTAACTGTATGTGAACATTTCTCAGCGCTATTTCTGAGTCAGTGAAACTTTCAGGAGGAAGGTGGTGAGACCTACTCCCTTCTCCACTTGTTTACCCGAGGAAAGGAGAACAATGTGGGAGTTTTTTTTGTTTTGTGGCAGGGGCATCTGGAGATAGATAAGAGCCGCACAAACAGCCATCAAGAAGAGAACCTGTCTATTTGAGTCAGCACTGTGGCAGACGGCACAATAAAGAAAGCCTGCTAGCTACATAGATATGGAATTCAGAGTCAGTAGCAATGCAAACAGAGAATCTATATTACTAAAATACAGTAAAATTGACTTTTTAAGAGTTAGATTTAAAATCCTGAAGATAAATCAGCACTGATGGATGAGTCTTACACTGAATGGCTTCTCCAAAAAATGTATTAATAAAATTGGCTGTCTGCTCGTATATACCCCTGAACAGATGGACATGTCTGGTTTACAGTCAAGAATCAGAAGATGAGCTGCGGGTGCTTTTCCAGAAGAATGGGCGTGTACACATAAGAGTATGATCAGCAATTTAATACAGCTGACAGCATGACTGAAATAACTTGATGACATCTGAAAACTAAAAACAGCAAAAGGAGCAACAAGGCTAAGCTTTAGAGATTGAGTTTTGTCATAGGATACTCCTTCACAAGTCCGTTCAAGGCTCCCATTGTGTGTCGATGTATTCAAAGACGCTCTCCTGGCAACCATCATAACAGTTTATTCATCAGGCTTTTCCTATTAGTTCCCAGCATGTTAATTAAATAGGAGACCTAATATTGATTCGCAGCCAAAGTCGGCAAGGTTAGATTAAATTAGATCAGTGAAACACCTATTGAATTTCATATTCAGAATTTTACTGTGTGCCAAAAATATTCCTCCGCTCCTTAGACTCTGATTAATGTCAGGAAGTCATACATATTAGGAACATCGATATTTGAGTTTTGATTCCAACATGTGACATTTAAAGAAATATTTATTTGTTTGTTTTATTAGTTTCTGTGGCAACAAATTATGGTTATATATATATATATATATATATATATATATATACTTTGAGATATATTTGTGAACCTGGACCACAAAGCCAGTCATAAGGGTAAATGTTTTGAAGTTGAATAAATAAGCTATAAATAAGCTTTCCATTGATGTATGGTTTGTTAGGATAGGTCAATATTTGGCCGAGATACAGCTATTTGAAAATCTGGAATCTGAGGGTGCAATCGCCTTTAAAGTTGTCCAAATGAAGTTCTTAGCAATGCATATTACTTATCAAAAATTAGGTTTTGATATATTTACGGTAGGACATTTACAAAATATCTTCATGGAACATGATCTTTACATAATATCCTAATTAAATAATTTTGTCCCATACATTGTATGGTTGGCTATTGCTTTAAATAAACCTGTGCTACTTATGAGTGGTTTTGTGGTCCAGGGTGACATATATTCAATTTCAGGCATATTGAAGGCATTTCCAATTATTTAATCATATTTTTAAACAAAATGTTTGGGACCCACTTTATATTAAGTGGCCTTAACAACTATGTACTTACATTTAAATGAATAATTTGGTACAATGCACTTATTGTGTACATACATGTTTTTACATTGTACTTATATTTGAAAAAATATCTGCATGTAATTACATCTGTAATTAATTTCTGTAATTACATTTATAATTACACAGTTGACCCATCCCTTACACCTTAACCCACCCTTAAACCTACCCATACCAACAAACCTGTCCCAAACCTTACCCGCATTCCACCTCAATAGCAGCAAAAGTGTTTTGCAATACAATATGAACACAATAAGTACATTGTACTTCATTTTTGATGTAAGTACATAGTAGTTAAGGCCACTTAATATAAAGTGGGGCCAATGTTTGTATATAATCGTTTACATACCTTTAGTAGTTGTGGAGCAACAGGTGTCTGTTAAAGATCCGACAGGTGTGTGTTTGTCTCTCTATCAACTGATGTGTAAACAGTTGGCAGTTTAGTGATGAATCTTGACAGATTCTTGATCGCTCTGCCTCTTTACCTGAGAACACTTCCTGTCTCTTCTGCTTTTAGGATGTGTGATTAGTTGCCAGAACTACTTGGCGGGCCTCAGAGGCCTTCAAACGTCAGCCGAAGCTTCACGTTGATATATGGTTCTGTTCATATGTTCTGTGATTTTTGTGAGTGTTTCAGATGAACGATCTAGAATGGAGTCAGACTGTTGATGCTGTCTTCTTGGCAGGGATGCTGAAGAGCTGAAGAAGGTATGTTGACACCTCAGTGGGAATAAGGTGATTGAACTGCAGCTCTTTTTCTTCCTGTTGTATCTTCCTGACAGGGTCAAGTTGTGGACACAAGGCTGTTTGCAGACAGATTGCTTCTTGTTCACTTGTCATCAGTATATTCCACAGACTGATGGTGAAAACGGACTCTTTATTACGCCGGTTGACAAAACGTAAGCCGTCTCCTTCAAAGATAAAGCTGGAATTGATGGATGACTCGCTGTGGTAGTTTCTAGCCGTCCACAGTCTCTGGGTTTGAGAACGGAAAGATGAATGTCTTTATAGATGCTCACCTCTGGTGTTTCACCCCAAAATGAATCTTCAGATACGTCTAGTGTAAAATTAAACCAAATCAATTCAGTCTTCTTTAGATGAGTCCTTGTCCTCTCAGTGTCAGTGGATGACAGATTACAGACTTGCTGATAATCAGAAACAGCTGCTAGCAGGCCGACCACCGTCATGGACGATCTGAAAGTGCTCGCATACTCAAAGGACATGTTAAGAAATACCACCAGAGCAGTACCACCTCCATTCCCTCCCTTTCCTTCGCCACCTCCTTCTACTCCTCCTCCTCCTCTCCTCTCACAATGCCGGACTGCCACTCTATTTTAGTTGGAGGAATATCTCCTCATCAGGAAGGAAAGTGAGATTGTATTGAGAAACAATGGGGATTCGACTCAGGCTTGTGGTCTCCTGATTATTATTTTGAGCTCTAGAAGGTTCATACGACTCAACTGAAAAGTTAACTTTAACCGATTTTTAAATATGTGCCTCTAACTCAATCAAAACCCAAGGTATTATTAATGCTTTAAGCCTGTTTTATCATAAACTAGCATCATGCACTCCTATAGATGATGATATCCATCCATTACACAGTAGTATCTTATAGCATCATGGGATTGGTAAGATTTTTTATGTTTTTTTTTTTTTTTGAAGTCTCTTATTCCCAGCAAGGCTGAATTTATTTATTTAAAAATACAGTGAAAACAGTAATATTGTGAAATATTATTACAATTTAAAACCACTATATTTGAATATATTTTAAAATGTAATTTATTCCTGTGACGCAAAGCTGAATTTTCAGATCCTTCAGAAGTCATTCAAATATGCTTCTAATCATAAGCAATCTAATACATTTCTTCTTATTATTATTATCAATGTTGAAAACAGTTGAGCTGCTTAATATTTTAGTGAAAACCATGATAGATTTGTCTCAGTGTTCTTTAATGAATAGAAAATGTAAAAGAACAGAACTTATTTTAAAAATAAATACTCATAAATGTAACATAAATGTATTTTACTGTAAATTTTGATCAGTTTAATGCATCCCTGCAGAACAAAACTGACCCCAAACTTATGAACACTATTGGAAATAAACCAACATTTTGCATGGGGGATCATTTGACTCATAATTATCAAGCTGAAATTTTGTTTATAATCAGTGTATCATAAGTATAATCAAGATTAAGAAATTTGTTACAATATCAACATGATACTTCAATGTCTGCCAAGCTATTAAAAGTGCCTCCGGGTCTCTAAAAGAACAAAGATTTACTCATCCAATTACAATGTTTCTCACACAACTTTTTAAAAAGTAAGATGCCACACTACCAACTCGACAACAAATATCTCTTTTATAATCCTTCACTTTTATATGAGTGATGCAGGCACATGATGCGTATTGGTAATGGGACATTGAAGAGACCCACCATGTGACCGGACTAGCTTTGGGCCACTGTTCAGTTATATCAGTCTGGAGTTTGCTTTCTTTGTTACTGTTTCTGACACCAGTCTCAAGATCTCCGATCAATTAAAAAACCTGGAATTATCAGTATAACAAACATAACCAATAATACAAATCAATGTTGCTTCTGTTCCTTTAACGGGTCTCCAGAGCTGCTGGAACCACTAAAGGAAACGTGTGACTGTGGCACTTGAAGTTGTCATCAACACCGCTGTGACTAACAGCACTCTCTCATTGGCCCTGGTCATACGGACAGCGATAAAATGCCTTTCTCCTCATTTAGCTCTGCCACAGTGTGCCCAAACCACACGACACCACATATAAGCCTGAAACAAGGTCAGTGAGAGGTGTAAATGATCGCTATATATATTGCTCAAACAGCTAAAGGTCAAAAGAAGTTCTTCTCAGCTCTGCTCACACCTTATGTATTCAATGCCACTTAAAAGTGATAGTCATATCAGTTAAATTTCAACCATCCTTTATTTATACCCAGAAATCATTGCGAGGACCGTTGTAAGCATAGTGACCTGCCCTGACCCCTCACATTTTAGACACCTAGACAGTGTTAATCCACCTGATGAGCGTGCATGAAAAGACAAACGTTTCCTTTATTTTTTGCTTTCATGCTTCTGTCCCTCATATTGACCTTTATTGTTGTCCTAACAGCCGAGCGGATTATTACGTAAAAGGCTTCTGCAAACGCCAAACAAAACATTGGCAGTGTTCAAAGTGATATCTCTGGCTTTTTCTGAAATGGACAAAAAAGCAGAACAACCTCTTGGTGTCTGTCTCCGTCTGCTCTTGTGTTCTGGTGTCAAAGTTTATTTTCGCATTCACCTTTTGGAAACAATGGAGAAAAGATGGCAGCTTTCCACACTCAGCAAATACCTTTATCGAAATTCTTACTCATCACAGTGGTTGTGCTGATACCTTAGACCCTTTCAGATCTGACATTCAGACTCAGCTTTAAGATTATAGGGGCAAAGGTTAAAAAAATGTAGATTGATTGATTTTTTTTTTTTTCTGGGATAGAACTTGTGGCTGTTGAAGTCAGCAGATAAACTTGAACAAACCGCCAGTCAGTTATATAATACTTATTCACAGTGACCACAAAAAGTATTTAGACACTATAGCCATATTTAAAAAGGAATGTCTTTGCATTAGAAACAAAAATAATAAAGCCTTCCGTGAACAAATGATGCTAGAGTCTTTCTAAGAACTGAGCTTTTTTAATAGGTGAATGAATTTCCCTCAAGTTCACACAAATTTTGTGATCATTTTCAGCAATATACTGTTTTTTTTAATGTAAAAAAAAAATTTTTTTCAGTTGTTAATGGACAATGGACACATTTATGGTAGAATTATTATTTTTTTTTTTTTATATTTTAATAGTTTGAGTGTTATTTTTGCACATCTGCTATGTGGGAGTCTGAAACTAATCAACCACCTCTATCTATTTATACTGGACGCCGTGAAGCTGCATAATGCTAGCAAGTGATAGAGACACCCTTTGCATCAGGGTTATCACCTGAGAGAGAGTGGACCCTTCTACAACCTGGTGCTAAAGAGCGATCTGACTCGACCCTGACAGAATCCTGGCTGAGAGAAAGAGCCAGACAGCCACACGTTCATACACAGCAATGAATGTTGCATGCAATGTGAGAATTTTCTTTTACTGGTAATACTCTGCTGCTCTTCTTTGTACTCCAAATCAACTGGATTTAATTGCTAATGACTGGAGCACAATCTGCACATTTACAGTAGCTAAAGAATTGCATTAATAACATTCTAGACAGTTTTATTGACCTTAGGTTGTTTTCAGTTGGAATTTTCTTGTATAGTCAAGAACATTCTGAGATGAAGACATATCTACCAGGCCCTTAACTCATTTTTGAGCACATCTGAAAAAAAAAAGTAAAACCTGTTGAGATTCAAGAATAAAGTTAAATTAAATTAAATTGTAAGTAATGTAACTGCTAACTGAATTAGCAATAACAGAATTAGAAGACCTGCAACATAATTTTATGTTGTGTTAGGTAAAATCGTGATGCAACGTAAGTAGCGACATATATTTTCTTCTGTATTGTGAGATACAAATGTAAAAGAAGAGTAGGGCAGGTACTCTGTTCTATCTACTGAGTGATTATTGGATAAAGGTAATTTTTGCCCTAGATTTGATTTGTAAACCCCTGTCCCTCTTCCACCCCAGAATGTGATTTTAACTAAGGGGAACCCACTCAATTTAAGAAAATAGAGTGAATTTCCATTTCATGCCAACTTCAAAGAACAAGGTTCTCTGAACTCGGTGAACTCTGGTTTGAGCTGATGAACATGATTGATTGTCAAGATGATTGCCTTGCCCCTTTTTAACCTCCTTAACATTATCAGGGCCTCTAGACTCCAGTCTTTTAGCCTCTGTTTGTGACTTGTGACCACTCTACCTTCCGTCTTTCTATTGTATTGCCATGGGCCTTTCTTTCCTCTTGCTGTACCTTAACCAACATGTACATGCACAGGAAGTCTCATATCCATTTCCTTTGAGTTTGGACAGAACAATTGATCACCTTTTCTCCACCCTTTCTCCTGCCAATTCAGTATTGTAGGTGATGCATGAAAGGCCATGGAAAGCTGGGTCTTGGTCAGGGTGTGGTTAGATAGTTGTTTGTCACCATGCTTCCACGAAATTAACTTTTTAAACCCCAATGCTCTGTATGTGGACATTTCTTTTCTTTCCGGGTCATTCCGGCTCTTGGAGGTAATCATTTAGCCACAATAATGGATGGTTTAGCCCTTTGTTAGAAAGGCTAAATTCAGAAACCAAGAAAGACTGGACAGTGTCCCATCGAAGGTGTAAGATTAGATCTCTAGTGAAAACTGGAAGTTTGTTATCCACAACAAAGGCTCAACCAAACCCAGTAGTTAAGATGTTAGCCAAGAGTGTTCTCCATTGTATTCCATGTGGTTGTGCTACACTAGAAAGTGGCGTACAGAGCTATGTTAAGGATAGTTTAATAATCTCATTCACGGTATCTCCGCACTGCAAGTCTGCAGTGAGGCTTCATTCACTCTTTAGTCTCCCACGTGGAATGGAAGTGAATTGAATCAGGTAAATCCTCCTTATTGTAGCTGGTATCTCTGGTATGCACAAAGAACAGAGAGAAGAGAGACACATTGGATCCATCAAATGGCTGGCGCTAGAATAGAGATTAATGGGGATTACCACAGAAGAACAAGAGGATGGGCACCACTGTCAAACCATGCAGGAGTTCAGTGTGAGTCTGGAGCAATGTTTAGAAAGTAAATAAAATTTTTACAGATTTAAGAGAGAATGTGGTACATTCTGTTACTATTGCTCACAAACACATTAAAGGGATAGTTCACCCAAAAATTATTTCATTAATTACTCACCCTCATGTTGTTCCAAACCCGTAAGAATTTCGCTCATCTTCGAAACACAAATTAACAAATTAAAACATATATTTTTTATGAATTCTGAGAGCTCTCTGACCCTCCCATAGACAGCAAGGATCCTAACACGATTAAGGCTCAGAAACGTAGCAAGGAAATCATGCTACGGTGGTTCAACTGTAATTTTACAAAGCTACGAGAATACTTTTTGTGCGCAAAGAAAACAAAAATAACGATTTTATTCAACAATTCGTCTCCTCCACGTCACCCTAGCGCCATTTTGGAGAGTATCACATACGTAAACAATGTATGCTGTTCTGTGTCAGCAGCACTGTACGCAAATACTCTGTTTTTACAGTGATTACGCTTTGATCTGAACGTAAACAACGTATCCGCCTACATACGTTGCATATGTTGTTTACGTATGTGATACTCTCCCAAATCGTAGCTCGTAAAACTATGGTTGAACCACTGATGTCACATGGATTATTTTAACGATGTCCTTGCTAAATTTCTGAGCCTTGATCGTGGTAATACCCTTGTTGTCTATGGACGGTCAGAGAGCTCTCAGAATTCATCAAAAATATCTTAATTTGTGTTCCGAAGATGAACAAAGGTCTGACAGAGTAATTAATGACAGAATTTTCATTTTTGGGTAAACTATCCCTTTAAGTGACCCAGTATGTACAACCAGTAAAAATACTTAACATGTCTTCTGGAAAGACCAGTCATTGTTCAATTTTGGATGATAGTCTCTAGAATGGTGTACTAGTTTTCCCTGCAGGATTCTAAACTAACTTAACTAGCACAAACTCCCATCATAAACCAATGGAAGTATCATGCAAACCATTTGGCTACGGAAGTCCACCAGCTAGACCAACACTATCAAGTATAATCCAGCTTAGACCAGAGTTTCAGCAAGGGTTCTTTGATATAAATACAATACAATACTATCCGTGCAAAAGCTACTGTTATTTAGTAGTTTACACATCCCAAGTGAGATTAAGTCCCAGTCATACAAATTAAAGCTACAATGTCTCACTAAACTTGCCTTAGTTATCCAACAACTAAATTTTTTGTGTACAGAGTGAAAGCACTGGGGATGTGACCCCTATCCCTTTTCCCTGCTAATGCTACCTGTATGCTAATGCTAGCCTTTCACTGTATCCTATGTAGTTTTATGGCTGTCAGCTAAATTGTCCCTCAGGAGCAGGAAACGTGGCGCAACAGCATGTAGGCAGATCGGCGTAAGATAACTTTGTTTGAGGGATGGTCCTATGCTTAGCCATAGCCTGGGGCCTGCTTCATTCGCACAATCTGGGATCATGCCTCAGTGCACACGTTTAATGGACACAGCGGACTTCATCATGACATCATGCCTTTGTTTGAAATCCCAACACCCATTCACCACTCTGCTGCTGGCTTAGGCTGCCAGCGCCGGCAATATCAACAAGTAGCACCTTTAAATGAAGGCTTCAGGGTCAAGCTAACATGAGGACTGTTTGCTCCAGCATACTCAGATGCATAACGCAGATGATGTTGAGATACTTGTGTAGGACTAAAAGTCCATGCAAGAGAACTAGGTTAGGATAGAATATGTGGTTTATTTATTGTCAGGCTATATTGGTTGCCAAAAAGGTCAGTAGATGCCTAAAACAAACAGCTTAAGATGGCCTCCTGGTCTCTTCTTTTCTCCCAGCCTTGTTTTTGTTGGTTTTAGAGGGGTTTTGGCCACTTATCAGACTGCGAGACTAGCTTGGCCAACCATATGGACCAGCATAAACTAGCTTATACTTAGGATGGTTTTAAGCAGGGGTGTCCAATCCTGCTCCAGTTGGGTCAATATCCTGCAGCTTCAACCAGCTCCAACACATTAACCTGGAAGTTTTGAGTTAGGCTGATGACCTTGATTAGCTGGTTCAGATGTGAATAATTAGGGTAGGGGGCTAAACTCTGTAGGACAGTAGCCCTCGTGGAGCAGGATTGGACACCCCTGCTTAAGACAACCATAAGTCTTAGCTGGTTTAATCTGGTCTACATGGCTGGCCAAGCTGGTCTTCAAGTGGTTGGCCAGCTAGTCTTCCAGTCTGATTAGTGGCCAACACCCAGCAAAACCAGCAAAAACAAAGCTGAACACAAGTTTGGACACCCCTGTTATATACACACAAACTATTCTTTGTTTTTGGGACTTTTAACACTGGTGTCCTGAATGATCATGATGCATTCAAAATTCTCAGCCTTCACCGTTGATCCAGTTATTATTTTTTGATAACACTTTAGTAGGGACCAATTCTCACTATTAACTAGTTGCTTATTAGCATGCCTATTATTAACATACTGGGCTGTGTTTCCCAAAAGCATCGTAAGCTTAAGTTGATCGTAGCTCCATTGGTTTCAATGGGTCTACGATGTACTTAAACTTACAATGCTTTTGGGAAACGCAGCACTGGCTGTTTATTAGTACTTATAAAGCACATATTCTGCATGACTATATTCTACATACCTATTCCTACCCAACTTAACAACTACCTTACTAACTATTAACTATTATATATTAAGCAGCAAATTAGGAGTTTTTTGAGGGAGAAGTCGTAGTTAATTGTTTGTTAATAGTGAGAATTGGACCATAAAATAAACTGTAATCATTTATTCTGTTAAAATGATAGTAGAGAGGTATTTTAGGTGATCCTCCTGTTCTTGTATTTCATTCTGTCTATATTAAACGCAATAGCGTCATTGGGTTTATCATGTTAGTCTTAGTCTATAGTAGCTATAAAATGGTTTAACACTGACTTGTGATATATTGCAGAGGCGTTGCTAATGTTTCATATAAAGAATATATGCAAATGCACTGTCTCCACCCACCAAACACTCACATAACCACCCGCTGAACATCATTCTTCATTATCAACCAATGGCAACACTTTCTCCATGATGTTATTTCTAAAGCACATTCCAGTTGGATGAAAAGTGGTCCACACAGGCTAAAGCATTGTCCAGAGGAGAGGGATTATTGGTTGTGGTTTTGACTAATTAGACTTGACTCTTTTGGCTTTATGTTGCTATAAATGCATGTGTAAAATTTGACTATGTAAATTTAAATGTTAAATGTTATATATTTACATGACTGGTAATGTTACTTTTGATGACTAGTATCGTAATGTATGAGACAAATAAAACTGGTTTCAGTGTACATTGGCTTCATGATAACATGGTGCTTTTATAGCCATGTCCTGATGCATTTTTGTCACATGAAAAAAAACAAGACACTTGCCAGATTACAGTGTTGTTATTATTATGTATGATAAAATAAAAAATGTTTGAATGTTTAAATGTTTGCTTGATTGGGATTTAATTGTAAAAAAAGAAACCATGAGTTTCAAGCCTTCAAAAAAAAAAAGAACAGATCTATCATTATGATGTGACCATTTTCTCTGATGGGTTTAGCATAGCATTATCCGTATGTCCATAAAAATTGACATGAACAAATTTGAGTAAAGGTCACATTACCACTTCTTGTGAGCCAAAGAACCAATGTTTCTGAGAAATGTAACCAGAGTTTCTAATAGATAATTGATAACGCTGCTAGTTGAAAATCAAGTGACAATGTCCTGATTTTAAAAATATATGTTCAGAATCAGGCACCATGTCAAGTTTACACTTTTAAAATTGCCCTTTTCCCAATGCCAGTGTCACATACATTCCCATTTGTGTTTGTGAATCCTATTGTACTGTGCGTCACCATGTGTCGCCCTCTGAATAAAGGCTGTCTGGCTCCCAGCTTAAATATTGCAGCAAACTAAAAACCAACCATCAGACTGGATTGATTCACTTCTGCTCACTCGGGCGACAAGGATTGGAGGCCATAGGTGGGAACCAGAGAGCAAAAAGTTCACTTCACACCACAGTGTGCCAAGAGAAGGGGAACACAAATACTCTGGAGCTCTTACTGTGGCAAGTTGCCCATTTTATACTCTTTATCTGTATTGCTGTTTGTTCTATATAGAGCACCTCTGGCTATGCATTTGATTCGGTTGTAGAGAATTTGGGGTGTTTTTTTTTTTTTTTTTAAGAGTCGGATGTGAAATGTAAGAGTTTGTGACGTTTTTTAGACGGGGTGAAAAAATATAAAATGTCGTGATTTGATTATCTTTCGAACTCTAGATGCTTTTAGATCTGATAGAACTAATGCTGCAAATGTGATTTTTTAATAATTCTATCAACGCATTTCCAACAGTATTGGGACAATCTACATAAAGTATACTCCCAAATTTTCAATACAAAAAAAAAACATTTCGCATCTCTGCCCGCTTTCAAACATCTATTTTGTTTGCTCTGCAGTGCTGACAGTCAACCATGGGTGACTGGAGCTTTTTGGGCAACATCCTTGAGGAAGTAAATGAGCATTCGACAGTAATCGGTAGGGTGTGGCTCACGGTCCTCTTCATCTTCCGAATCCTCATCCTGGGCACGGCCGCAGAGTTCGTGTGGGGCGACGAGCAATCGGATTACGTGTGCAACACGCAGCAGCCGGGTTGCGAGAACGTTTGCTACGACGAGGCCTTCCCCATCTCGCACATTCGCCTGTGGGTGCTCCAGATCATCTTCGTTTCCACGCCTTCTTTGGTGTATGTGGGCCACGCTGTCCACCATGTACACATGGAGGAGAAGCGCAAGGAACGGGAGGAGGCTGAGCTCAACAGGCAGCAAGAGATGAATGAGGAGAGGCTGCCGATCGCGCCCGATCAGGGAAGCGTCCGTACGGCCAAGGAGACGAGTACAAAGGGCAGCAAGAAGTTCCGTCTAGAGGGCACTCTCTTGAGGACCTATATCTGCCACATTATCTTCAAGACTCTCTTTGAGGTAGGCTTTGTGGTGGGCCAGTACTACTTGTACGGCTTCCGAATCCTGCCGCTCTACAAGTGCAGCCGTTGGCCATGCCCAAACACAGTCGACTGCTTTGTCTCAAGGCCTACCGAGAAAACTGTGTTTATCATCTTCATGTTAGCCGTGGCCTGCGTCTCGCTTTTCCTCAACTTTGTGGAAATCAGCCATTTGGGTTTGAAAAAGATCCACTTTGTGTTCCGTAAACCGGTGCAGCCACAAGTTGAGGGACCAGGGGCGGCCGAGAAGGCCTTGCCTTCCATAGCGTCCTCCTCGATCCAGAAAGCCAAAGGCTACAAGTTGCTGGAGGAGGACAAAGCCACGTCGCACTTCTTCCCTCTGACTGAGGTAGGGGGAATGGAGGCTGGCCGGCTTCCAGCTCCGTACGAGCCATTTGAGGAGAAAACGGACAAGGCGACAGCACCTAAGAAAGACGTGTCTAAGGTGTATGACGAAACGCTGCCCTCCTATGCCCAGACGACCGTGATAGGACCGAACGCGGCGGCGGGAATTGTATGCAGGGATGAAGACGAGGACGAGTTGGCCATCGAAGCAGATGTGGACGCCAGCGAGACGATAGAAGACACGCGACCGCTTAGCAGCCTGAGCAAAGCCAGCAGTCGGGCAAGGTCAGATGACTTGACGGTATAAATAATATAGAACTGGATTAGAAGTGCAACAGTACCAACTGTAGTTTTGGAAAAAGCATAGAAAGTAAAAACGAGAGCCTTTCGGCAACTGCGGCGATACTTATTATACCAGCTCTTTATTTCGAGGAAGAACAAGATTTAAAAAAATAATGCTGTGCAATTTTCATGCGGAGACTTGAGAGCTTGATTCGGTTTTTTATACAGCAGTATTTTTTGTACTGTTTTTATCAAACAGTTAACAAACCAAAGTTAGAGATCTGCAGCAGCTAGATCTGCGTAGGGAGGAGTTGGGATTTAGCAAAACTTTTTTTTAAATAACATTTTCTATCCAGAATTTTACTCGAAGGTGGGATTCTGATGTTTACATTTTTTGGATTAGCCATTAGCTGAATGTTGTATGTGATATTATTTTGTTATTATTCTGATAAGAAAACTGTCAGGGCATCATCCTTTTCACCTCAATAAGTTCAACCATACATGATGATAAATACTCAATCAAGCTTATTGATTTGTATGTGAATAGTACCGTAATGGATATGTGTATGTGTGAGGTGAAACAAATGCTGATAGTTGCACAGTCGTTCATCATGGCATAGTAGCAAAATATAAAGTATATATTAAAATAAATGACCACCGCTGATGTACGTTCAACATAACACCTTGTTTCTGGACTTACATTAAGAGTCTCTGGATTTGATCAATTTTAGGTTAGAGTGTATCTAGCAATAACTGTAATTATTACATTAGCCATAGAAAAGATTGTAGGCCACATTCTTTCTAGTCTCTCTGCG
This sequence comes from Sinocyclocheilus grahami, assembly GCF_001515645.1. Taxonomy (NCBI): domain Eukaryota; kingdom Metazoa; phylum Chordata; class Actinopteri; order Cypriniformes; family Cyprinidae; genus Sinocyclocheilus; species Sinocyclocheilus grahami. The sequence goes on along the minus strand of NW_015506260.1, from coordinate 272,578 downwards.
CATACAGCCATGATGATGATGATAAAGATCACGCCCAATCAGCACAAAGTATTGTTCAGCAAGAGACAATAAAACAACATTACATGACATGTCACCGCAGACAGTCCGACATCCTTGATGTTTTTGGAAACAACATCTTCATACTTTGGTCTTCCATGATATTTCATTTTAAAAAAGGCTAATTCAAAATATTTTAAAGGGTTTCACTCCTTTACTGACTTTTCATTTTCACCAGAGACATGTCTTATATTTTAAACCATGCCTTAAAATTGAGTATGAAATTTTAAGAAAAAAAGAAAATCGGTTTGTATAAAAAAAACATGTATAAGTTTCAGTTTTCGATTGTTTATTTGATTTTATTATTTATTTTAATTATTACTTCTGACCTATTAAATTGTCCCATTGTTTGTAACATTCTCACAGTTCTACCAAAGTCATAACACATAATTTACTGAAATGTAATTCATTAAATCAAAATGTGTTTATGATAACTGGTATGTCAAATAAGTTTTTTTCTTTTCCTCTCTACCCTGCTAATGGTTTCATATTAGTTTAGACTGAATGTAAAATAGTTTTATTTCATGTTCTTCACTGTGTCTTTTCTCAGAACTGGCTAGTAGAAACAACAATAAAACACTGAGGGCTATTACTGATAAGATAAGCATAGAGAAGCTTGCTTTTCATGATCTGTGAAATGCAAAAGATACAGCCACTGTGACACACATTACCACAGAGTTTGCAGCAGAGGACACATTCTACATTTTGCTGTGGTCACAGACGAATCATAAAAGCACACATCAGATTTTGGGGTGATGAGTGTAAATCTGATTATTGATTCTTAACTGTGAGTTTCAACGGCAAAAAGTAACTTTGTTTAAGGCCTTCTGCCATTTTTTCCCCACATCATTTATGATTTCTTGAACAAGAAGAAAGAAAAAAACACTTGTTTTTTACTAACTTGTAGTCCTATACAGAAATGACTGTCAGTTGAAACCTGTGGATATAGCCAATAAAATGTCATGTGTGGTCAACAAGACTGTCTGACAGTATTTATTAATATCACAGTGTGAAAAATCATTCTTTCCAACACAAGCAAGTTTACACATACAGATTTCACACACACATCTAACACAAAAAACAAAAACACACATTTCTTAATTAGTAGAATATGCATTATGCTTATGAAATCTATTAATATAAAT
>NW_015506260.1:265317-271320 GCF_001515645.1 Sinocyclocheilus grahami | reverse complement strand
GTAATCGGTAGGGTGTGGCTCACGGTCCTCTTCATCTTCCGAATCCTCATCCTGGGCACGGCCGCAGAGTTCGTGTGGGGCGACGAGCAATCGGATTACGTGTGCAACACGCAGCAGCCGGGTTGCGAGAACGTTTGCTACGACGAGGCCTTCCCCATCTCGCACATTCGCCTGTGGGTGCTCCAGATCATCTTTGTTTCCACACCCTCTTTGGTGTACGTGGGCCATGCTGTCCACCACGTACACATGGAGGAGAAGCGCAAGGAACGGGAGGAGGCTGAGCTCAACAGGCAGCAAGAGATGAATGAGGAGAGGCTGCCGATCGCGCCCGATCAGGGAAGCGTCCGTACGGCCAAGGAGACGAGCACAAAGGGCAGCAAGAAGTTCCGTCTAGAGGGCACTCTCTTGAGGACCTATATCTGCCACATTATCTTCAAGACTCTCTTTGAGGTAGGCTTTGTGGTGGGCCAGTACTACTTGTACGGCTTCCGAATCCTGCCGCTCTACAAGTGCAGCCGTTGGCCATGCCCAAACACAGTCGACTGCTTTGTCTCAAGGCCTACCGAGAAAACTGTGTTTATCATCTTCATGTTAGCCGTGGCCTGCGTCTCGCTTTTCCTCAACTTTGTGGAAATCAGCCATTTGGGTTTGAAAAAGATCCACTTTGTGTTCCGTAAACCGGTGCAGCCACAAGTTGAGGGACCAGGGGCGGCCGAGAAGGCCTTGCCTTCCATAGCGTCCTCCTCGATCCAGAAAGCCAAAGGCTACAAGTTGCTGGAGGAGGACAAAGCCACGTCGCACTTCTTCCCTCTGACTGAGGTAGGGGGAATGGAGGCTGGCCGGCTTCCAGCTCCGTACGAGCCATTTGAGGAGAAAACGGACAAGGCGACAGCACCTAAGAAAGACGTGTCTAAGGTGTATGACGAAACGCTGCCCTCCTATGCCCAGACGACCGTGATAGGACCGAACGCGGCGGCGGGAATTGTATGCAGGGATGAAGACGAGGACGAGTTGGCCATCGAAGCAGATGTGGACGCCAGCGAGACGATAGAAGACACGCGACCGCTTAGCAGCCTGAGCAAAGCCAGCAGTCGGGCAAGGTCAGATGACTTGACGGTATAAATAATATAGAACTGGATTAGAAGTGCAACAGTACCAACTGTAGTTTTGGAAAAAGCATAGAAAGTAAAAACGAGAGCCTTTCGGCAACTGCGGCGATACTTATTATACCAGCTCTTTATTTCGAGGAAGAACAAGATTTAAAAAAATAATGCTGTGCAATTTTCATGCGGAGACTTGAGAGCTTGATTCGGTTTTTTATACAGCAGTATTTTTTGTACTGTTTTTATCAAACAGTTAACAAACCAAAGTTAGAGATCTGCAGCAGCTAGATCTGCGTAGGGAGGAGTTGGGATTTAGCAAAACTTTTTTTTAAATAACATTTTCTATCCAGAATTTTACTCGAAGGTGGGATTCTGATGTTTACATTTTTTGGATTAGCCATTAGCTGAATGTTGTATGTGATATTATTTTGTTATTATTCTGATAAGAAAACTGTCAGGGCATCATCCTTTTCACCTCAATAAGTTCAACCATACATGATGATAAATACTCAATCAAGCTTATTGATTTGTATGTGAATAGTACCGTAATGGATATGTGTATGTGTGAGGTGAAACAAATGCTGATAGTTGCACAGTCGTTCATCATGGCATAGTAGCAAAATATAAAGTATATATTAAAATAAATGACCACCGCTGATGTACGTTCAACATAACACCTTGTTTCTGGACTTACATTAAGAGTCTCTGGATTTGATCAATTTTAGGTTAGAGTGTATCTAGCAATAACTGTAATTATTACATTAGCCATAGAAAAGATTGTAGGCCACATTCTTTCTAGTCTCTCTGCGCATACAGCCATGATGATGATGATAAAGATCACGCCCAATCAGCACAAAGTATTGTTCAGCAAGAGACAATAAAACAACATTACATGACATGTCACCGCAGACAGTCCGACATCCTTGATGTTTTTGGAAACAACATCTTCATACTTTGGTCTTCCATGATATTTCATTTTAAAAAAGGCTAATTCAAAATATTTTAAAGGGTTTCACTCCTTTACTGACTTTTCATTTTCACCAGAGACATGTCTTATATTTTAAACCATGCCTTAAAATTGAGTATGAAATTTTAAGAAAAAAAGAAAATCGGTTTGTATAAAAAAAACATGTATAAGTTTCAGTTTTCGATTGTTTATTTGATTTTATTATTTATTTTAATTATTACTTCTGACCTATTAAATTGTCCCATTGTTTGTAACATTCTCACAGTTCTACCAAAGTCATAACACATAATTTACTGAAATGTAATTCATTAAATCAAAATGTGTTTATGATAACTGGTATGTCAAATAAGTTTTTTTCTTTTCCTCTCTACCCTGCTAATGGTTTCATATTAGTTTAGACTGAATGTAAAATAGTTTTATTTCATGTTCTTCACTGTGTCTTTTCTCAGAACTGGCTAGTAGAAACAACAATAAAACACTGAGGGCTATTACTGATAAGATAAGCATAGAGAAGCTTGCTTTTCATGATCTGTGAAATGCAAAAGATACAGCCACTGTGACACACATTACCACAGAGTTTGCAGCAGAGGACACATTCTACATTTTGCTGTGGTCACAGACGAATCATAAAAGCACACATCAGATTTTGGGGTGATGAGTGTAAATCTGATTATTGATTCTTAACTGTGAGTTTCAACGGCAAAAAGTAACTTTGTTTAAGGCCTTCTGCCATTTTTTCCCCACATCATTTATGATTTCTTGAACAAGAAGAAAGAAAAAAACACTTGTTTTTTACTAACTTGTAGTCCTATACAGAAATGACTGTCAGTTGAAACCTGTGGATATAGCCAATAAAATGTCATGTGTGGTCAACAAGACTGTCTGACAGTATTTATTAATATCACAGTGTGAAAAATCATTCTTTCCAACACAAGCAAGTTTACACATACAGATTTCACACACACATCTAACACAAAAAACAAAAACACACATTTCTTAATTAGTAGAATATGCATTATGCTTATGAAATCTATTAATATAAATTATATATGATTATTATATATTAAACATGAATTTGTTTTTTTATATATGTAGTTATTATAATTATATATTATTTTATTATATTAAGTTTTTGCTAAAAAAGGAACAAATTATTTAAAACATCCAAACTGCATGCTACTACCAAACTACATGAATTTGGTAATAATAATTAATCCTGATACACCATTGTACCATGGTATTGCTAAAGTCCATTTTGCAAGGTTAAGCTGAGACTCAGAACACTTCGCTGCTCTCTTCGCTGGTCATTTGGTGAATTGTTTTATTTCTACTAAAACATTTCCCTTACAAAACTTATACAAAGCAGTTTGAGAACAATTTGAGTGCGTAAAGATGCCATTATGGACAGGTGAAAACTATACTGATGCTAATTGCTTCATTAATAAAGATAAGATGCTCACTGCAACTATAACAAATATTTATTTTGTGACACTCTGTAGTAAAACGATTGGATGTTACTTTTTTGTTTTAGCATTATGGATTTTTTTTCAAATCTTGTTTTGTTTATTATAATGCTTTTCTGATTAAAATTCTGAAAGGGTGTGAAATTTTGAAGAGCATTACCTGTGTGAGGCCGCTGTGAGTATAGCCAACCACAGTGCAACATGAAATGCAGACCTTGCTCACACATTGCATGAACAGCTACTGCAAGGCTTTACCAAGCAGCCAGGGCCGGATTTACTTATTTTCGTGATATAGGTGTAACCGGCCCCCTTTTCTGTGCTTTCAAGCGGTCTGCGTTGTGTTATAAATGAAGAGGCGGATCACTGGAACTGCTGCTGATGGAGGGTTTATTAACATGGAGCATGCAGATACTGGATGGAGTAGAGAGAGAGTACAACAATGATAAAGGTTTTCGTTCTGTGATTTTCTTCCCACCTCTCCTCAGCGTGCTCAATGCAGTCTGAGGACGCAGCGCGGGCTGAACAGAAATGACGTCACGACGTAAAATGAATATAAAACTCTTTTTCCGAAAATGACACAAATAAAGTACAAAATTAAATTATCACGTTTTCGTGAACAACTAATATAAAGTAAATACATAAAAATTGAAAGGAAGGCTCATTAGTGAAATACATTAATTTAGATTGTGAGTGCACACTCTTATTAACATCCGTCACATAGGCAAAACACATTTTTGGGCCCCCTTCCCTATTAATATAATAGGCCTAATATTACCACCCAAGCAAACAAAAATATTTCTTACATCAGTGAAACCGTTACAGTGTTTTCTATCGCAATAAGCACTTGCGTTCAGTCAATAAAAGAGCATTATTTCTCTAATAATTTTAACGCCAGACCTTGTTCAGATGATTTGTTTCAAGATATTTAAAGGGGTCATATGATGCGATTTCAATTTTTCCTTTCTCTTTGGAGTGTTACAAGCTCTTGGTGCATAAAGAAGATCTGTAAAGTTGCAAAGACTAAAGTCTCAAATCCAAAGAGTTATTCTTTATAAAAGTTAAGAGTCAGCCACACCTACCTAAAACGGCTCGTTCTAACACGCCCCCACATGTCTACCTCAAGATGTGGGAAGATTTGCATAACACCGCCCAAATGTTCACGTAAAGATAGAAGGCGTAACTTTTATTCTCGCTGTAGTATTGTTGTTGCCTTGTGTTTCGTTGTGAAAGCGAAACTACTTTGTTTGGTCTTCCAAAAGAGGACGATATCCGCTTCGTCATGCCTGGAGCTGACCCGTGCTGGTCGCTGAGGAAATACATCAACTTCGCGCTGTGGATCGCCGGATCGGCTTTCACCATGGACGAAGCGGAGTCCAGCCCGGGGTTGTCACATGTGGTTGCCGCAAGCCCGTCGGCCGCTCCTTCGTCAAATCCACTGGCCGTGCCGTTCTCAAGCCCACCGACTGTTCCTCACCTGCAGAGTAGCCTACAATGTGTCTGTGCACAAAGGCTGTTTCTATCCAACTTTGCAAGGATAGTCTTTGGATAATTTAAAAGACTATCCTGTAATAATTTGCCACTGATGATTCAAACGCGGATTTTGAGCAGTGCAGAGTAGTGCTTGTTGTTTGTCGTTTCTCCGATCACAAATGCAGACATGGTTTTATGTTTACACGGTGCGATGCAACACAACACGTAAAAAGACAGTATAAGTCATTATAATCAGTAATTATGTCCCCACTGGATGCAACGAATGCCTCGTTTGTAATGGGTTTTATTGGTGTTGTCTCATTGCGCCGGGACACGGCATCACAGTATGGTAAGGGGCGTAACATTTCCGTCACACACTTGAGGTATTCAGCCAATCACAATGCACTGGATAGCTGGCCAATCAGCATACACCTCACGTTTCAGAACGATGAGCTTTGTAAAAACCGACGCTTTCAGAAAGGCGGGGCATAGAGGAGCAATAATTATGTATATTTTGTGGAAAATAATGTGTTTTTTTACCTTAAACCGCATAAACACATTGCATTACACCAAATACACAAATAATGTTCTTTTTAGCAGCATCATATGACCCCTTTAAAACACTGACTGTTTCAAACGTATGAAAAAAAACATAATTTTTTTTGTGAAAAAAAATGACAACAACTTTACAGCTGAAATAATACACAAGTTTTAACAGAAGAATTATAAAATGATAAGCTTCACATTTAAATCATTTATAATTTAAATCTTCTAATAACTGGCACAATTCACCATTGTAAGGGTTTCACTGTAACCTTCTTTTTTTCTTAAAGGGGTCATATGATGTTGCTAAAAAGAACATGATTTTGTGAATTTGGTGTAATGAAATGTGTTTATGCGGTTAAGGTTCAAAAAACACATTATTGTCCACATACTGTACATTATTGTTTCTCCTCTATGCCCCGCCTTTCTGAAACACGTAGATTTTTACAAAGCTCAT
>NW_015506260.1:264460-265159 GCF_001515645.1 Sinocyclocheilus grahami | reverse complement strand
CTTCGTCATGCCTGGAGCTGACCCGTGCTGGTCGCTGAGGAAATACATCAACTTCTCGCTGTGGATCGCCGGATCGGCTTTCACCATGGACGAAGCGGAGTCCAGCCCGGGGTCATCACATGTGGGTGCCGCAAACCCGCCCGCCACCGCTCACTCTAGCCGCCGTGTGTGAGTCTGTGTTTCATTGTGAAAGCGAAACTACTTTGTTTGGCCTTCCAAAAGAGGGCACGACTAGAAATCAGTGGTTAAGTTGTATTTACAACACTGTTCCAGAACAGTTCAACCCAAATATTCCGATGTGTCCAGCGCATTTTATGGAGGACTGTTTCCTGATCCTTGTAGAGTAGACTACAATGCCGGCTGTTCTGACTCACAGACTGTAAGTACGTTTTTTATATTTAAAGAATTTGCCACTGACGATTCAAACGCGAGTTTTGGACAGGGTAGAGGAGCGCTTGTTGTTTGTAATTTCTCCGATCACAAATGCAGACATGGTTTTATGTTTACGCGGAGCGATGCAATGCAACGCGTAAAAAGACAGTATAAGTCATTATAATCAGTAATTATGTCCCCACTGGATGCAACAAATGCCTCGTTTATAATGGGTTTTAATGTTTTTGTCTGGTCGTTCCGGCCGGGACAAGGCATCACAATGTGGTAGGGGTGTAACATTTCCGTCAAACGCTTGAGGTATTCAGC
>NW_015506260.1:257512-264142 GCF_001515645.1 Sinocyclocheilus grahami | reverse complement strand
TTAAACCGCATAAACACATTTCATTACACCAAATACACAAAATAATGTTCTTTTTAGCAACATCATATGACCCCTTTAACATGTTTCTGTCCTGAAATCTCCTGTGTTGAACTAGCTAATTTTTTACGCACCTCATCCCAAACCTTCCCTTGCAAATTCCAAAACGTCATTTTAGAGCTGATAACAGAGGCTTGAGCCATTGATATGCAGGCTAATGCAGTTATTAATGCAGTCTAACGCAGTTATTAGAGAGAGAGAGATTAAGCGAGTGTGAATAATACCTGCTTCTGTGCGTCTCTTAGCAGTGTTCAGCAGCAGCGTCTACTAATAGCGAATCTTTAAGTTGAACTGCTTCAAGAACCTCGCTACTGAGAAATGTCATGTAGCTTTTCAGCTGCGAAACTATTGTTTTAACAAATTTGCGGGGAAGTGCTGACAACAAGTTTCTGTCCGTGTGTGTGCGCGGGTGTGTGTGTGTGTGCGTCTGTGAGAGAGAACAGGAGAAAGAAAGCGTGATTTCCGTATACACTCTTAAAAATAAAGGTGCTTCACGATGCCATAGAAGAACCTTTTTGTCTAAATGGTTCCATAAAGAACCTTTAACATCTGAAGAACCTTTCTGTTTCACAAAAGGTTCTTTGTGGCGAAATAAGGTTCTTCAGATTACAAAAACGCAAGAAAGAGATGGTTCTTTAAAGAACCTTTGACTGAATGGTTCTTTGTGGAACCAAAAATGGTTCTTCTATGGCATCGCTTGAAGAACCTTTTGAAGCACCTTTATTTTTAAGAGTGTAGCTACATAAAAAAGGTTGAAGACATGGAAATAGCCTGTTTGTTATATTTATTTGCTCAATGTCTTCTGGGTTTTTGGTTCTTTTACTGTTGTAGATATCCCATAGTATAACAAAAATATGATATCTCTCTTCATTGTGTTTGGGCCCCCCCTGGATGAGCAAGCATAGGCACGTGCCTAGAATGCCTATGCGTAAATCCGGCCCTGCAAGCAGCAGATATCAGAGGTTTTATTGGTCAGTTTTCATTGATTTATACCACAGAGGCGGTTTTTGCCTAATTTTTATAAGAGGAAAACATTAGTGCAGAATATTTTCACTAATCTCATGCTACTTTTTAGGATGTCATTTTGATTTCAGCAGATGAATGGATAACAATCAATCTGAGGGTGTGCTGAGACTTGGTGATGTATATCATTGTGAACTAAACTGAGACAGAAGACAAGACAGACATTTATTAAATGACTGCATTAATTCTGAACTTTACAATTTTCAGTGCTCTTATGAATGTCATTGCATGAAAATTATTTTAAAAAAGCTACAGGTGGAAAATAGTGGCTTTAAAATACAGAACTGACATTATACGATGTCTTAAAAGTCTTTCTTTCTTTCTTTCTAGGTACTTCTCATCCTCTCAGTCTCAGATTTTTAGCCAACTTTTCAATAATGGTCGTGTTGTCCATCCTTTGGTGTTTTTTTACTTTCTTTCAGGCATTCAGTATCTGCTTGTTTTTATTTAATCTTCAGCAGTACAAAAAGTAAGTCATATCTTCATTCAAATGAATCAACTACATGTAACATTTTAATATTACAAAATGAAAAATTTGCTTCAATTTCGCAGGCAAAAATCACAACCGAACAGAGATGAGGTAAAATATTTTCCTATTTACATTATCGCTCTAGCAAATGCAAAGGACAGCAGTGCGTTGATATAGAGAAAGACATGCAGATAGCTTGATTATTTATTATTCTATTGGTTATTAGTTATTTTTTGAAAGGTCACAGACGCAGATTTGAAGAATTCACACTTCTCAGTTTTGCTGTCAAACAGTTACCTCAAGCCTCTATGTAGTATCTGTTTATGCAGAGGGTCATTCTAGCTCGGTCTTTATTTTTTAGGTCTCTAAAAAGATGAAGAAAAGAGAAAAAAATAATTTACAAAGTGAGGGTAAACTCAGTGTATTATGAGTGGTTCACGGATCACTGACCACAGAGTAAACCAGGCAATTCAGATTGTACAGTACAGTACAAATAAATGGACTAGTCTAAAACAATGAACTTTGGTCTTGTTTCAGTATTAGGAAATGTCTTAATAACGTATTATAGTGAGTTATAAGTGCAAACACCTTTTGATTTCATTGGTCACGACGATTAGAGGGCCATAAGAGGGCGCTGTTGCACTAAATCACTAATTAGGTGAGATTCATAAATAACAAATATTAAAGGAATAGTCTACAATTTCAAAAAGGAAAATTCTTGTGTCATTCCTAACCTCTAGGACATTGTTCTTATGTGTTCTGTGTTTCATTTTTTGTTCTTAGTGATTTATGTCCATGTTTTCACATTTTGGGCAAACTATTCCTATATTGGACAGATTCAAGTAGTTTATGCACATTAAAATATACATTTCTTCCACAATTATTAGACCTCTAGCCAAAAGTTACATTATTATAATATAGTACAATACAAACCAATTTATTTATTTGAATATATGAAGAGTTTATTTGCAAAAACAGATTACTACGTTTTTTTTGTTAATTTTCAAAACTCATGTTTTTTTATGTTATCATGTCTTTATTGTGTTTTATTGTGTTAGCTAGCTGTATTTTTTAGTTATTTTTTACCTAATCAAAGTAACCCGACTGCAGTTTGATTGAGATTAATTGGAATGCACAATAAAAAAAAACATGATTTTAAAACATTTTTAAAAACGGAGTCATCTGTTTTTGCAAATTAACTCTTCATAAATAAATAAATATAAAGAGAGAGTGACTGTTTTTCCCCCCTTTGTTTTTCCTCCTTTGAATACTTGATTTTAAATATGATCATGCGGCATTATGATTTGTTTATGACTTTTAGTGTTTACTATTGTCATTTTGCATTATTGACACTATTTTCCTAATTAATGCTGTTCAGTTGCTTTGACACAATCTGTATTGTTAAAAGCGCTATATAAATAAAGGTGACTTGACTTGACTTGACTTTTAATGAAAGACAAAGTTACTCACATATACATACAAATTCTATTTTTATTCCATCCATTATACTTAATTTAACCTGTTTTATAAGAATTTGAATGGGTTGGCAATTGTAGTCCATATAAAGCATGCCAATAAAGTTTTATTGACTCTAACTAAGAATAGCCCTTCTTTGTGTACCTACTTTTTTGGGACAAATTTATACTCTGAAGTGAACTAGATCTGACAAACCTCCTACAACCTCCTTTGGGGACTTCCTCATTTGTAAAAACAGTATAAAAATAAATTAAATTGAGTTTTTTTTTAGGTTTAGAGTGCATGTAGATTAATGTTAGTATTTATAACCGGCTGTATATAAAAGCACTACAAGTCTATGGAATGTCCCCATTTAGATAGCTAAGTAAACGTGTGTGTGTGTGTGTGTGTGTGTGTGTGAGTGTGTGTGTGTGTTTGGGGGTGGGGGTGTGGGGGAGGGTGAATCACTGGATCTCTCCAGAACTCTGTAATGTTGTCCTTCAGTTCTCTCTCTGTCTGTGCAGCAGCTCCTCGGATCTCTCCTTTCTTCTCTCACTTCCTGATAATGGTAAGTCATCATGCTTCATGAGACAGACCTTATATGTGCACCAATACATCTCATATCTTTGTACTTATATTTTTTCGCATTTATATATCTTCTTCGGTACTTCTATCTTTCTGCAGATTATTAGGACACTCTCTCCATTCATTGTCCTCTCCGTTGTCTGCTGTTATGCAGAGGTAAGACAGAAAGCTTTCTGAATTCTTTGGATAAAGTTCTCTAATAGAGGAAAAAGTGTCTTGGGGAGTTGAACAGAGCACTTCTGTATATTTTCAATTTTGCATATTGTCAATTTGAATAACTGCAAATAATTACTGCCATAATTCCAGGAATGCAGGCATCAGATAATTTCATTTATTTGGCATGTCTGATATTAAAACATTATTTCTGATAGACACTAAATTAATTTCAAGAATCATATATACTTTTTAATGCTTTATTGTTAATAAAAACATTTTTTTCCCCTCATTAATTTTTATTAAAGGGTTACTATCTCTTGAGAGTTACTTTGTTGTATTTATGTCATATACGTTTTTTTATGTGCAATACTACTGTGGTTAAAAAAAGGCCCAGTGTACTGCGTTAATATGAAGGAATTTTCATATGAATTTTTAATAGGCGTTTTACCCATGTGTTGAGTTATGCATTGTATTTTGTTTTAGGACTAATGGAAATATTCATATCTTAATGGACAATGTTCTGGCTGACAATTACCAGTACCTTTTCCATTTTTCTATAGATTGTTTTCTCACTGTAATAGTTTGAATGGTCACACTTTATTTTAAGGTTCAATTCTCGCTAATAATAAACCATTAACTACAACTTTTGCCTCAATAAACTCCTAATTTTCTGCTTATTAATAGTTAATAAGGTAGTTGTTAAGTTTAGGTATTGGGTAGGATTAGGGATGTAGAATATGGTCATGCACATTATGTGCTTTATAAGCACTAATAAACAGCCAAAATGTTAATAATAGGCATGCTAATAAGCAACTATAGTTAATAGTGAGAATTGGTCCCTATACAAAAGTGTTACCGTTTGAACTTAATGTAACTTCAGAAGCCCTGAAGCACATTTTTTAGAAGTGTAAACCCAGCATTTGTAGGTATCAGATGTGAGCTAGTTGTCTGGGCTTAGCAGATGAATAAGCAGCTGCTGTTTGACTTGGCAGGTAATAGCAAAGTAATTGGTACGTGGAGTAATGGAAAGCCAAACAACAGCAGACGTTACAACACGGGTGGGATAAAGGCATTTTATTCACTAACGCACACAGTTACACTTCACACACATGCTCAAGCACAGCCATTCTGTGTTGTGTGTGTGCAGAACTCTGGCATGTGATCAGTCCGCTGGTCTTGTGCGGTGTTCAGGTGCTGTCACATAGTTAGACACAGCAGATGTGCTGGTCTTTTCATGTGTGCGCCTGTAGGCCTGTTTACATCTGCACATCATCAGGAGGAACCACCTCATACCTTTTCATTAGGAACCAAACAACAGGGCTCACACAATGAAGCTCCTGTGTTCAGTAAAGCAGTTGTGTGGAGGGTATATTTTTAGAGATTACTTCACATGTACCATCTGCGTGATGATGAGATGGTTAAAGAGTTAAAGAACAGATTGTGGTAAGCCTAAGAAACTAATGTGAAAAAACTACACACCATGTAAAAGTTTGGTGCCTCGAAGTTTTTTAATGTTTTTGAAAGAAGTCTCTCATGCTCACCAAGGCTGCATTTATTTGATCAAAAAATACAGTAAAATCAACAATATTATAAAATATTATTACAATTTAAAATAAAGTCAAATTTAATTAAATAAAAAAACAAATAAAATAGAAAAATATCAAAAATATTAAAAATATCAAATTCTAATCAAATAAAATTAAATATTTCACTATATTTTAAAATTGTATTTATTCATGTAATGCAAAGCTGAATTTTGGCTGTCTACACTGGACGCTTCAAAGCAGACGTTCCAAATCCATTAGTCCTGTTGTTGGAAGTAGCACAAGTGCTTGGACTATGTCTGAAACAAAGCTGTGAAAATTGTCATATAACTGAACACAGAAAAGATTAGTATGACAAACCAAAAGGGAACTTTGCAAAAATAAAAAAAATCTGACTTTTGCATGCAAATAGGCAAAAGATTTAATGAGCACGAGAAGCTACTGCGTACTTACGTGAAACATTTGCATGCTTATGTGAAATTTTTATGTGCGCACAATACATTTTTCATGTTAGCAGTTTTTTTTTCTTGTTTGCATGCAAAAATCAATGGATTTTTTTATTTTTGCAAAGGTCCCTTTAGGGGCTCCGTAAACTACACTGCCATTTAAAAGCCGTTCTAAACTCTGAAAAAGTTCAGAGTTGAGGGGTCACAGGGCATGTAAAGATGGACAGATGTCCCCAGGCTGTATGTCAGCATGTATCCAACTATACATGTACTGCATCTTCCTTTGGTGTCTCAACAAAAACCAGAATGAGAACAGGCAATGCTGTCAGTTTTTTTTAAGATAGGATCAGTATAGTGATTTTACACAGACTTCTGTTCACTATTAATGTGGTGTCGTCTTACAGAGTCTGTCTGCTCTGATCTCCATCAAACGATCTCAGCTGACACACTCGGGAATGTGAGGAATGTGCCGTCTGCCCTCTGGTTTTAGGTCAATGCTCGGTGTGTGTGCTTCATACAGCCTGTTAGGAGTTGTGTGATGTGTGTGAAAGGGGTTTCCGCTCATCTCAGTTTATTGGTGTTAATGTTCTGTTGGATGTGTGGGGGACTCTTCTGGGGTCTGCACTTTAGGCAGCATCTGTTAGGGTGTACAGATGCCAATTCCTCTGTCTTTCAGTTCTCTCCAAACCTGATCTGTCTCTCTTTATTTAATGTCATATTTAATATTAATATGTTAAACTATAGATTTAATTTCCTCATTCATACTGTAAGTGTGTTGGCAAAGACATTCCTTATGCTCACCAAGGCTACCTGGTGATTACACACGCACACGCACACACACACACACACACACACACACACACACACACACACACACACACACACACACACACAC
>NW_015506260.1:238411-257037 GCF_001515645.1 Sinocyclocheilus grahami | reverse complement strand
AAGACACACCTTATGCTCCCCCACACTACCTCGCGATAACACACACACACACACACACACACACACACACACACACACACACACACACACACACACACACACACACACACACACCACTGGAAAACTCTGACACATTCCCCACGTGAGATCATATTACTGGTACCCAATGCACATTTTATGTGAAATATTCATTGCACGTGCACACATTCCCATTTGATAGAGAGAGAGAAGCATCTGCCAGCTCACATTGTGCTGCTCCACCCTACATGATCCCCTTAAATCATAATCCCTTTTTCTCACTTCCTTGAGATACCATTCTATTGTGTCCCACAGTCTTCCCAGTGAGAAGTTAAAGGTCAGAGTTGAGGGGTCACAGGGCATGTAGAGATGGACAGATGTCTCCAGGCTGTATGTCGACATGTATCCAATTATACATGTACTGCATCTTCCTGGACATTCTGTACACAGATGTAGTCTGTCCTGAGCCAACAAGTAAGCACTTGCACTGGTGAGTACCTCCTCTGGGCGTTTTGAAAAGATAATGCTCCATTTGCCACTCTTTCACTAAACATACAGTATATATGTCATGTACAATGTGCTATGCTATGCTATGCCAGAATATATAATAGAATAGAGAAAGAATATCTCTTGGAATATATATACAGTGCCATGCGAAAATATTCATACCCCTTAGTTTTTTTTTCACATTTTGTTAAGTTGCTGCCTTATGCTAAACTGTTTTAAATTACTTTTTTCCCCACATCAATCTACACTCCATGCACCATAATGGTAAAGCAAAAAACAGGTTTTTAATATCTTTGCAAATTTATTAAAAATAAAAAACTGAAATGATTCCATTGCATAAGTATTCATATCTGGGACAGTTGAAATTTAGCTCAGGAGCATTCAAATTGTTTATAGATGTTACTACACTTTGAGTGAGGTTAACCTGTGGCAAATTCAATTGAATGGGTATGATTTGGACATGCACACACATCTTAATAAAAGGTCTAACAGCTGATAATGCATATCAGAGCAAAAACCAAGTCCTGAGGTAAAAAAAAACTGCCTGTAGAGCTCAGAAACAGGTTTGTGTCAAGCCACACATCAGTGGAAGATTTCAGAAAAAAATCTGCTTCATTGAAGGATCACAGAAGCATGTAGTCTCTGTTACCCTTAATGGAAGAAGTTTGAAACAGCCAGGACTCTTCCTAAAGCTGGCCTCCTGGCCAAACTGAGCAATTGATGGAAAAGGTTCTTGGTTAGAGTGGTGACCAAGACCATGATGGTCACTCTAGTTGAGCTCCATGATCGTATATGCAGATGGGAGAAATCTAGAGAAGGACAAATATCACTGCTACACTCCACCGATCTGGGCTTTATGTCGGAGTGGCCAAACTCAATCCTCTCCTCAATGAAGACACATGAAAAGCCTCAGCGCACCGTGGAGGAAACGTGTAACCGGGGGTGTCTCCACTTCCACAGCTCCGGGCGGGGGTGAAATATCGTGCCCTCCGCTTGTGAGAGGAGGTCCCTCCTGATGGGAATCTCCCATGGAGAGCCATTGAGAAGGGAAATCAGGTCCGAGAACCATACTCAGCCAAGCCAGAACGGGGCTACTAACAGTAGACGGACTCCGTCCCGGCGCACTCTCTCCAGAACTCCCGGGAGCAGCCCCAGTGGAGCTGGATGAATCAGAGAGAACCAGAGGGGACAGTGCAATGTCATCTGAGTCGCAAACAGGTCCACCAGAGCCTGGCCAAAAACTCTCGATATCTGCTTCACCACCTCGGGGTGAAGCCTCCATTCCCCGGGCCTCGGCCCCTGCCTCGACAGGATGTCTGCTCCCATATTGAGATGCCCAGGAATGTGAACTGCTCTCAGCGAGAGGAGTTTCCCCTGGGACCACACAAGGATCTGGTGCGCCAGCTTGTACAAGGGGTGCGAACGCAGACCTCCCTGGTGGTTGATGTAAGAGACCACCGCTGTGTTGTCGGTGCGCACCAACACATGGTGACCTCTTAGGTCTGGGAGAAAGTGTTTCAGTGCTCGAAACATGGCCAGCATCTCCAGACAATTGATATGCCACGTCAGATGGCGACCACTCCACAGACCGCAGGCAGGGTGGCCACTCATGACCGCACCCCAACCGGTGAGGGACGCGGCGACAAGGTTTCCTCCACATGTCTAAGGCACGTAGGCATCTCCACGTGATCTTGAGCATGCAAAACGGGTTTCCCCTTGTGGAGAACCCCCTGGTCTTGAGCCACCACTGTAGGGGTCTCATGTACAGCAGGTCAAGAGTAATCACGTTGGACGCAGCTGCCATCAGACCCAGCAGTCTTTGAAACTGCTTGACAGTGAGTGACTGGCCTTCTTTCACTCTCTTGACTGCAGTGAGGATCGACTCGATCCATGCAGGGGACAAACGTGCCTGCATCGTGGTTGAATCCCACACCATGCCCAGATAGGTGGTCCTCTGTAATGGAGAAAGCACACTCGTCTTGGCGTTTAGTCTTAACCCCAACTCTCTCATGTGAGCGAGAACGATATCTCGATGTCGAACCGCTACCTGCTCTGAATGAGCTAATATCAACCAATCGTCGATGTAGTTGAGTATGTGGATGCCCTGGAGTCACAATGGAGCCAGAGCAGCATCCACACACTTCGTGAAAGTGCGGGGTGAGAGTGCAAGGCCGAAAGGAAGAACACGATATTGGTAAGCTTTGCCCCCAAAAACGAACCTCAGGAACTTCCTGTGATGAGGAAGGAGGGAGACATGGAAGAATGCGTCTTTTAGATCGATCGTGACAAACCAGTCCTCGGACCTGATCTGAGACACGACTTGTTTGAGCGTGAGCATTCTGAACTTCAATCGCATGACTGAGCGGTTCAACTGACGCAGATCTAAGATAGGACGCAACCCTCTATCCTTCTTCAGAACAATGAAGTACCGCTGTAGAACCCGGACTCTCATGCGGAGGGACCACCTCGATGGCCTCCTTCTTTAAGAGAGTAACTACTTCTTGTTCTTATACCAGAGCCTGCTCGGGACCCTCCAGAGTGGGGGTGACCCTGTTGAATCGAGGCGGAGGAGAACCGAACTGGATTCTGTAGCCTCTTTCTACAGTACGCAGGACCCATTGAGACACATTTGGCAGTAGCTTCCACGCTGCTAAATAATCTACTAAGGGAATCAGCACTCTCAGCACCGCTACGTTGCCGGGCGGTAACTGAAAGAAACGCTCGCTGGAGACCGCTGCACCCTGGAACACCGGCAGGGTTGGCAGAATGATCTCCTGAGGGCACTGGGGGGAGATGGGCACCGTGTAATGCAGTGTGAACCTCTCTTCCCCAGAAGGGCCTGCCCTCACCAGTCCTGAGCCAGAATAGTCAGGACTTTTTTGGTCGATCCGGCCTAGGCTTCGAAGCCCCCGACCCTCTTTTTCTGAGCCTCCCTATACGAGGAGCTGGTACGCGGAGGGGACTGCTCCCGCCCAGCAGCCCCCAGAGCTGAGATGCGGCGAGGGAGGAACCGGCTGAAACGCCGCCACCTGTTTACGAGCCTCCTGGTACCTGTCAACGACGGAATTGACGGCGTCGCCGAACAGGCCAGAAGGCACAAGCGGGGCGTCGAAGAGGAAGACCGTGTCTTTCTCTTTCATATCAGACAGGGTCAACCACAAATGCCTCTCTGCTGCCACCATAGCTGCCATGGACCGTCCAATGGCGCGGGCGGTGTCCTTGTGTGGCGTTGAGAGAGTTATGTTATCAGAGTTAAGCTCCTCGCCCTCATCTAGCTCTTTAAGCAGGTCTAGCTCTTTAAGTAGTGAAGCGTACGCAGTGGGAGACGCTCGCAATGCGGGCAGCCAGCCCCCTCGAGAGCAGACTCTGCGTGCTCCACTCCCAAACAAACCACGCACAGACTGTGTGTATCCCCACCCGTGATGTAGCGTGGGCAGGGAGGAACGCAATCTATAACATGGCTTGCTCTCGCCCTTTGCATGCTTTGTCTTAATGTGAGCTTTAGACATAGTGGAGCTTATAGCTGCACTTTTTTTGACAGACAACAATAAATAGGACCCACAAACAAAGAGTTTTGACTGACACACACAGAGCGCTTTGCTGAATGACAGAAAGCTGATGATGGCTCCGCCGCACATGCTTTTATAGCTTCCTGGTCATGACGTCACCTGCCCGTGACGTCTCGCCCAGCTATTGGACTGATTTCACATGTGATTCAGAGCGTGGTCATAGAAGGCATTCCTAAAGCGTTCTCCGACGCAGCTCGAGTTCCTGAAGAGGAACTTCATTTGGACAACATTAAAGGCAATTTTCTCAATATTTTGATTTTTTTCCCAAATAGTTGTATCTCGGCCAAATATTGTCCTATCCTAACAAACCATACATCAATGGAAAGCTTATCGATTTAGCTTTCAGATGATGTATAAATCTCACTTTCAAAAAATTGACTCTTATGACTGGTTTTGTGGTCCAGGGTTACATATTATATGATATGATATGATATGATATGATATGATATGATATTAATTATATTATATTATATTATATTATATTATATTATATTATAAGAATATTACCAGTGATCTATTTTGGTCTTTTTTGGTTGCACTTTAAATAAAATGAAATAAATTAAACAATAAAATAAAACATTGACAGAGGTGAAAGACTGCAAAGAGGTAGCTCAAAAACGACTGCTGCTTAAAAATGATTTTTCGATAGTATACTAGTACAAATGATTTTCCTGTAGAAGGATCAGAACACATTAGGATACACAGATGTTGCAGTTGGTTTGTATGTGTGTGTGTGGGGGGGGGGGGGGGGGGGGGTGCCATCTGTCTTGCAGTTGTGTGGTGCTGCTTTTATGTGTGAGTGACAGCATGTGCTGGTGTATTGTCATGGTCAGACTCTTTGTTACTCACCCTCTTTATTAGATGGCAAAGAACAACAGGTCTTGCTCCCATCTGGAGCTGTGTCAGGGCGGCTTTCACTTCAGTCTGCACCAATCAGAAGGCACAACAAAAGGGCAGGACCTGTCTGAAGAGAGTGAATGAGCAAGTTCTGTTTATTTTTACAAACATGGTGGACAAGAGTACATAAAGTGCACTTTTGTACGACTAGGGTCTGTGTAATTGGATCATTTGTTATTTGGATGTTACCAAATAAAGAAAACAGCAACTTGATTGTCATTTTAGTACACAGTTCAGCCTCAGGTTTTGTTAGACGTGAACCAGTGCATTTTTATATAATGTATCATAGCCTGCCATCTTGTGGTTACATCTAAAATACGCAGGTTTGTCTTTACCGATAAAAATGGGATTAGTTAGTGTTTGGCGTTTAGTATTTGGACTACATGAACTATTACTTTAAAACTAAGTAATAAAAAGTACTAAAACTATAGGCCCTTCAGCATAAACCTATATTATAACCGCTATCATTTCTGAGGAGTTTCCCCTCTTCACCACTAGTTTGAGCCAAAGCACAACACTAAATGTCACTGTCAAATCGAAAAGATCCTGTATACGCTGTTTGACAGCGTTGTGACAATACTGTAGGCCAACTCTTTGTTTCTCTGTGTTTTGTGCAGGAGGTAAGGAGTAAAAGTAAAGTTTGTGCCAATGTGTTTTGTGGAGCTGGGAGAGAATGTGCTGTGACAGAGAAAGGAGAACCAAGCTGTCTGTGTATTGAGGTGAGTCATTATTGTATTCAGCCACACATTCACCGGGACTCCGAGAAAACAAAACAAAAAACACATGCTGCCTTTCCCACCAGATCTGCTTTACAAAACTAGTACTAAAGTAGACCAATGATCAATTGAACCAACTACCATAACTCTAAAAGCCACTCCCATACCTTTTGTTAAATGTGAGCCAAAATCATCACAATTAAAAGAACCAAAGACTTAAACTACTTCAGTCTGTGTGCACTGAATTTATTTAATACACGAGTTTCACAATTTGAGTTGAATTACTGAAATAAATGAACTTTTCCACGACATTCTAATTTATTGAGATGCACCTGTATTTTACCCTTGATCTCGAAAAATAATGTATAGTAGTAGTAATAGTTTTTATAAAGGAGCTCATAGGAGTTCATAAAAGCCCTTTCCTGACAAAATAGCTTTACTCTGTTACTTCTTTCTCTGGAAAAATATATACATACATAATACAGAATAAGTTTTTCAATGCAAGCATTTCAGTTAAACATTATTTATGCAATATGTTAAAATTTCAACTTTAATGTTAAATAAATAAAGTAACCAACAAACCTGCAGGAACAGTTTACAAGTAGAACCAGATAATTGGCAACCCTGTTTCCCACTGTGGCATTATCGCCCACATTTGCCCCTTACTGTTTTATAAACAAACTAGGTGTTTTACATGGCTAGACTAGGTTTTTCATTTTTGGCCATTAAGTGGTGACCCAACAAGTAGCTTACCAAAATATTTTACCATACACAAGTAAACAAAAATGTCCTTCAAATCAGACAATTAAAAAAAAAAAACCACGAACTGCAACATCCAAACAATATGGAAAATAAATAACATTAAAACATGACAGGAAAACACACACACACACACGCACGCACACACACACAGTCCATACTTTTTGAAACCATATCATGCAGCATATTTGAATTGGCTGTTGTTTTATTTAAGATTATTGCCATATCAGATTTTCGCTTCAACTTTGGAGGAAAAAATTGCTTAATTTTGTACACACACACACACACACACACACACACACACACGCACGCGCACGCACACACGCAAACACACACACACACACACACACACACACACACTTAAATTTATAAATAACAACAGAATTGTAACTTACCATCCTGCAACAAACATTGGATCAGATATTGTCGGTTATTAGTTTGAGTTAATATTAAAATAACAGGTGAATTGTATTGGACACACAGCCTTTAAACAACTAAACATGAAATGAGTTTTTACTTTTTAACATTTTAAAAGTTTATTTATTTATTTGCTATCCAAATATGCACATAGTTAATTGTCATAATCTTTTTTGTCATTTTCTGTTATAACAGACCCGTGATCCATTTTCTTTGATTCAACATCCACTAGTTGAGAACAACTGAAATAAATAACATGGATATCTTGAATGTACACTTATTTCACTGTGTGTCTGTGTCTTGATCAGCAATGTAAACCCCATAAGCGTCCAGTTTGTGGTAGTAATGGGAAGACGTACCGTAATCACTGTGAGCTGCATCGTGATGCCTGTCTCACCGGACTCAAAGTTCAGGTTGCCCATGATGGACATTGTGAAGGTAAGTGTGTATGTGCTCTCCATTTAACAGGTTTATAGTGTTTTCTTTAATAGCTAGTGTTCACATAGCATAACATAGTTGCATTCATGGAATACTACAATACACATAACAGACCTTTCCATTTCAATGATGAGTATGTGTAGATGCTTCACCACAAACCACTATCATAGATGTTAATAGGAAATGTCATTGTTGCCTAGGAATTTAAATAATTGCAGCCATTTCCTTTCAGAAATGTCACTACAATTGGCCACATTTGAATACATAAATATGCAAGAAGAAAAAGCATCTCCTGTTTTCAGTTGTTGATGAAACTCACTGACCTGGTTTCTGTCTCTTCTCGTTTAGAGAAAACATTGGAAAAAGTCACCAACAGCCCAAGTAAGTAAACACATCTTTTAGGTTGAGAACTGAGTATCATTCAATATTTTATTAAAAATGTGGAATTATGCCTTTTTATTGTTAGAGTCTACCATATAACATTCAATACAGTTTTGTTTGGACTGAATGAAATATGTGATATAGGACTTAAAATTACTAATATAGTAGATAGTGATTGAAAACAAAGGATTATATTTTCATTTTAATCTTTATCTATTCCAATGGAGTCTGACTGGGCCAAAGATGGTGGTCAATATGTTTTGAAAAGGCATAAAGTTACTTAGTTTTCAGATGTATAGTGCAATTGTAACATGTTGGGCCTATTTGTCCTGTTTTTTTAAATTATTTAGTTGTTTGTTACCTTACGGACCGCAATGAGTTGAGGAGTCGTGTGATTGAATGGCTGCAGTCTGAGGCGGAGCCTGACGGCTGGTTTTCTAAAGGATCCAACTTCTCAGATGTCCTCCTCAAATACTTCCAGGTTTGTATGTGTGTGTGTGTGTGTGTGTGTGTGCATCAACATATTGATTCATTGAACACAATGTATTCGTCTTCAGAAATGCCGGTGTGTCTCACACGTTTATTTAATGCTGTTCGTGTTTCAACAGAACTATGATAATGGAGATGCTCAGCTGGATTCAACAGAATTCTTGAAGTTCATTCAACATAATGACACTGCAATAAATGTCACGTCTCCTTATGCTGAGGAGGAGAACAACCGCCTACTCAGGTCATAATGCTTGCATAATGTTGCATAATGCTTAAGAAATCGTGCTATAATATGCCGATTTGTGACCCTGGACCACAAAACCAGTCTTAAGTCGCTTGGGTATATTTTTAGCAATAGCCAAAAATACATTGTATGGGTCAAAATGATCTATTTTTCTTTTATGCACAAAATTATTAGGACATTAAGTAAAGATCATGTTCCATGAAGATATTTTGTAAATTTCCTACCGTAAATATATCAAAACTTAATTTTTGATTAGTAATATGCATTGCTAAGAACTTCATTTGGACAACTTTAAAGGCGATTTTCTCAGTATTTAGATTTTTTTGCACCCTCAGATTCCAGATTCCAGACCAAATATTGTCCTATCCTATCAAACCATACATCAATGGAAAGCTTATTTATTCAGCTTTCAAATGATGTATAAATCTCAATTTCAAAAAATGGACCCTTATGACTGGTTTTGTGGTCCAGGGTCACATTTGATTTTGGTAGCCAAAATAAAGTAAGTAATATTTTTCATTAGTTAGTTTTTCATTAAGTCCCATGTGAGTATAGATCATTTTAAACATATTTTTGGGGATAAATGGCTTTTACGGTGGAAAACGTGTACCTTCATTTTAGTTTAGTTTAATAATACATCTTTAAAAAAATCTCACATTCATTCAAATATATAATGTTCATAATAGGCATACTCTATCAAGTGTATAATGTCCTCTTGCCCTTGTTGGTTTATCTCCATCTTATATGACTCACAGTCATGTTTTTTTTAATTTATTTTTATAAATCATTTGACCTGCACAAATCAGATGAACTGATGAAAGTGTGTCATTTGTAGATAGAGACCGTTTACAGTTGTGAGGTTTATTAACCTGAACACTTTCTTAATACTCGGCATAGTATATATCTGTGTCAATACTTTTATCAGTTCTTCTTTACAGCCGCTTCTGATAATTTCTATCTGAAGATTCTGAAAATCTTTTTGATAACCAATATATCTCTGGGCTAGTCTATAAAACATAATGATTATGACCTCACTGTCCTCTGACCGAAGCACAAAGCAAGTCTTTCAGTAGCTTACAATTTAATCTCACAAGACAAAACAAGATATTGGTATCATATACAGCTTGTTTTTACTTTGTGCATTCAGCATTTAAGTTGTATTTTTATTTTGGTCAATAAAAATGGGCACAAAATCCATCATTTAGTAAATCTGATAAAGACCCCATGAGATTCACTGTTGTGACTGTTCCAGTGGTCTTCCGACCGATACGAGTTCTTCAAAAGGTCAGTGCTGATACTGATATCTACAGATGAGGGTGTTCAATGGCCAATGTATATATGTAACACAGTTTGTAGGTTGTAATACAAATGCAGAATTGCTTGGCTGTTTAACACAATATTTCAGTACATAGTCCATTACTGTCCAATCTGTAACACATTTTAACATGGAAGTCCTTTTTCCTTTGTAAGCTCCCTCTGTGAGATATTTCATAGGCAT
The DNA here is from genome assembly GCF_001515645.1 of Sinocyclocheilus grahami. Lineage (NCBI taxonomy): Eukaryota > Metazoa > Chordata > Actinopteri > Cypriniformes > Cyprinidae > Sinocyclocheilus > Sinocyclocheilus grahami. The sequence continues at coordinate 247,104 of NW_015506260.1, read as the reverse complement.
TGTAATGCTTTGGAATTTGAATTGAATTAGGATTGAATGTAGAACGCTTAATAGCGAGGAAAAATAATTGGAGTTTATTCTTATAATTTTGTGAATGATCAAATCCCTTGACGGCTAGAAAGCAGACATGCAATCTTATTCCAAACCACTGTTATACTGCTGTTCAAAAGTTTGAGGGTAGTATGATTTAAAAAAAAAAAAAAAAAAAAGTATACTTTTATTCAGCAAGGATGCATGAAATTGATCAAAAGTGATAGTAAAGACATTTATATGGTTACAAAAGATCCCCATTTCAAATAAACGCTGCTATTTTGAACTTCGTATTCATTAAGAAAGTATCGCAGTTTCAACAAAAATTAATTAAGCAGCACAACTGCTTTCAAAATTGATAGAAATAATGGAAATGAGCAGCAAATTCGCATATGTGACCCTGGACCACAAAACCAGGCATAAACGGTAAATTTTTCTGACCCTTGATTTTTCTGAGGCCAAGACCAATATTTGGCCGAGATACAACTATTTGAAAATCTGGAATCTGAGAGTGCAAAAAAATTAAAATATTGAGAAAATCGCTTTTAAAGTTGTCCAAATGAAGTTCTTAGCAATGCATATTACTAATCAAAAATTAAGTTTTGATATATTTACAGTAGGACATTTACAAAATATCTTCATGGAACATGATCTTTACTTAATATCCTAATGATTTTTGGCATAAAAGAAAAATCAATAATTTTGACCCATACAATGTATTTTTGTCTATTGCTACAAATATACCCCAGCGACTTAAGATTGGTTTTGTGGTCCAGGGTCACATATTAGGATCATGTGATACTGAAGACTGCTCTGAATTCTGCTTTGCCATCACTGTTTGCAAAAATATTTTAAAATCTTCCTGATCCCAATCTTTTAAACATTAGTGTACATTGTACATTCTGTAATGTCCTTTACCAGGAAAGAGAACCACAGAGAGCTATTATATGAAACTAAAATAATGCTGAGAATTTTATTTTAAATGGTAACTAGTTATTCCAGTAGCAATTTTGGATGATTGTGTCCATGAAAATGATTTTAATGAAGAAAAATATTGCACTGAAAAATGCAATAAAATATTAAAGGCAGTGGTGACTGTGTGTTCTGCAGGAGTCTGTGTGTGGATGCCCTCATTGAGCTGTCTGATGAGAATGCCGACTGGAAACTGAGCTTTGATGAGTTCTTGAACTGCCTCAGGCCTGGATTCAATCCTCCAGAGAGGAGTAAGATCTACAACCACTCGCTCCACTTTCTAGTATAATACATCTATAGACCTGTGTATGAACATATAGCCTGAATAATATATGTATTGAGTGCTGTTACATGCTTTTAGAGTGTGCCTTAGAGGACGAGACGTACGAGGATGGTGCTGAGACTCAGATGGAATGTAACCGCTGCGTTTGTGCCTGCGGGAACTGGGTCTGCACTGCTGTTATTTGTGATGGTGAGCTAAAACCTGGGATATTGCTGCTGTTTTTTCTGCAACTGGGGTTGAGGCTGGGATTTGGAGAGCAAAGCTGGATGAAATTAGATTTTTTTTCTCTCTTTACAGGTTCAAATAAGTTACCTGCACTTGAGGAAATGGAGGGAAATGATCAGGAGATGACGGAGGAGGAGTGGACTCGGCGAGTGGCCGAACTCAATAAACATCAGGTTGGGACTGAGTGTAATGGTCGAAACCATCATGTACTGCTTAAAGGGCACTACTTTGGATGTGATGGGATGTGCATTTTCCCTAACATACCATGCTGAAACTTTCCTTCCTGACGTCTGTTTTGTTTGGCTGGGTCTTCATGGACCTAAAAGCAAATAAAATGTGTGACTTTTGAACTGTTTTCCCCCCATAGGAAACCACTAAAGAGGTTTGAGGAGTAATTCAGGAGGTGGGATGAACTTTTGCCCAGATTTCGCCTTCAATCAACCTGTGTTTGAATGGAAAGTGAGAAAGTTTCATTTGTTTAGTTTATTCTATTAATTATTGATGTATTCAAAGGTGTGTTCTCTTCTGGTATTTTATATAGTCTTTTTTTTTTTTGTATGGGACTATAAAAGAGTCTGTATGATTTGTACCTGTTGTGAAAATTACTGCAAACCTTTTTGTAATAGTATTTTTATACATTCAGTGTAATTTTAATGCTTCTATAAGACAGTGTATTCATTTTTACTGTAAAGTTAACAGAAAATATGAAAATATGTTTTGTACAAAGACCATTAACATCAACAAGATTTTTGCATAGTGAAATAATTATACATTTTATCACAATTTTGATGATTGTAATATGACATACAGTATCTTATGTACAGTGTAGAATTTACTTCACCTTTCATAAAGTGGGGATTGGATAATGTCAACAGGAATCCCTCATTATTTTGTGATGACTTTGCATTAATAAAATCAGAATTAATTCAGAACATAAAACTGGTCAGGTTGATCTGTTTGTTCAATTTGGCCATTTTTTTCAGATGGTTGGGCTAGAGGATATTTTAAACTGGCTAAGACCAGCTTAAACCAGCAAACCAGCTTAGGTTGGTTTAAACAGGGTTTTTGTTTTCAGCAGGGAAATACTACAGCTATTTATAAATCATCTATGTGGTGTATTAATCTTAATTGGCAATCAATCAATAAAACTATAAAGCAACTTAAAATAAAGGGCCAAGTTTAATCGAGTAAAGGGCATGTCTGATTGTTCTGTTTACAGTATATATTGCCATTATTGTGTAATCAAAATTATTATTACTTAGACTTAGATAATTGCTACTTTAATTTACTTTAACTTTTTCTTTTTTTCTTGTAGTATAAAATATGACTAGGCTACATGTTTTATAACTAAACAAAATGTTATGACTTAAGTATAAGACCTGGCTCATGCTGATAAAAAGAGTAAGCCTGTTGAATGCCAACAGGTTTTCATGTAAAAGGCACTACAGTGTTGCCAGATTGTAAATGTCCAAATATCGTAGCCTACCAGAAGCTCACAATTTATCGCATTTGGAAGTAAGGCCGTGCGATATATATTGTCTGCGATAATATCGTAATGGTTGTTTTAACAATGTGCGATTTGACATTATCGAGTATTTTGCAAAAACCATTCAAAACACCCCTACAGAGTGCACGCATAGGCCTACATTACGTGAAGTCTAGATTAGTGCTCGTACGCATTTAGAGTGCGTACTTCACTGCATGATTCAGTCTATTAAAATGCATTTAGAATGATCACAAATTCAAGACATGTGGGCAGAAAATGTATACATTTACAACTTCATATAGTTGATCAATAGAGTGCCGTTTTACTCCAAATATTACCATGATTACAAATATATATATATTTTTTACAACAGTTCAATAAACAAGTTAATTAAGAGACTTACGTTTTTTGTGCTATTTCGCCAACAAAAATAATTCCAAACACAGCCAACAGCACTCTTTTGCGTCTCTGAGCAACATGACGGTGATTCGTTCCTGAATGAATCAACCGTTTAAAGATTCGTTTCATTCGCAATGACTCACTTATTAACAGTCACTTGCTGCCACCTATTGGAGGTTTGAATTTCACATTCAAAGTATCATTTATTATTTAAATAACTTCAAATATCAGTATTCAACGTTTTACGTTTAATATATCAAAACATTATTGATGCATTTGTAATTGCAGGTTAATTGCAGGCATGTCCTGCATTAAACAGTGAGTAAATACATATAAATGCCACAGATGCAGCTTCTTTGTTAATTTCATCTGCTTGGTAACAGGCCAAATGTCTTATTATTCTAATTCACTGTTTGTAAGACTTTGACTCAAAAGATAATGGACACTTTTAGAAAAAATGGCTTTATAAAGGTAAAAATGCTCATAATATGTAAAAATCAGTTTAAACTTATTGGAAATCACACAGAATATGAAGAATATCAAAAACCTTAGGAGTCAGCTTAATTACCTTAAGTCGTTGTCATTATTGATAAAATCCTAGAACATATCGAGATATTATTTTTTGTCAATATCGCACACCCCTATTTGGAAGAAAATTATCTTACACAAGACTAACTTTATCTAGACTAACAACTTTTTGACACGACCTGCAAATTACCACAATAGATAAATAAATAGGCATACCTTACACTGTGTCTAGGATTCTAGGAAGCGAGCAGGGCGGTGCCGCGCAACAAATATTGATATTGATATGATATTTTTCTTACAAAAACGCATCGATTCACTACAGAAGGCCTTTATTCACCCCCCAGAGCCATATGAGGCAAGTTTTAATATGGATGGATGCACTTTATTTGACTACTTTTGGACTGTTGAACAAAAACACCCGCCCATGCAGCTTGAAAGAGCAAGGAACATTTTTTAATATAACTCCGACTTGATTCGTTTAAAGGGGTCATATGATGCTTTTTTAAAGATCATTATTTTGTGTATTTGGTGGAACAGAATATGTTGACATGCTTTAATGTTCAAAATACACATTATTTTTCAAATACTGTACATTATGTAACACTCCAAAGAAAAAGGAAAACTTGAAATCGCATCATATAACCCCATTAAAAAAAGAAAAATATACACCTACGATGCTTAGAGGGTGAGTAAAACATGGACTAATTTTCATTTTTGGGTGAACTAACCCTTTAAATGATGTGCGATCTACTAGCATTGCCTTTTGCGAAAGACCTATTGGACACCCCAGATGTGCACAAGCCCATTTAAAGTGTCTGTAATGCAGAGGCGAACAGTAACTAAGTACATTTACTTGAGTATTGTACTTAAGTACACTTTTTGAGTATCTGTACTTTACTTGAGTATTATTTTTTCTGGAAAATTGTGACTTTAACTTCACTACATTTGAAAGACAAATATTGTACTTTTCACTCCACTACATTTCTATCAAGATCCTCAAAGTTGAAAGTCGTTAGCAGCTTTGAAAGTCAGTGGGTGTCTTTTTTTCAGACAGTTTATCAGTAATCACTCTTGTAGGGCTACATGAAGTGATTTCCAAGCATTTTTTTTTAGCACTGACCAGTTCCAAATGTGATATTTATTTACAACAATTCAATAATGAGAAGTTAATATTGTGGTTTATATTAGACACAATATTGTCTGATTTTGCTAAATTGTGTAAGTGAAAATATTACCTATAAAGCCACAGAAGAACTGTTGTGCATCTCCTAATAAAACACAAAATGTGTTTGACTTGAAGTAACACTGCACAGACTGTTCTGTGTATGACATCAAAGTACTGCGAGAGCGATCAGACAGCATTTTAAATTTTTTTGTTTTGATGTCAAATAAGCCTTGCTGTTTTGATTGTTTGTTAAAGCAGTGTTGCTGTTGTAAAGTTATACAGCTACATGCTTTAGACCATATACTGTATCTCTTGAAGGCTGTTGAGATCCTTGTACAGATTTGCATCTGGCTTGGATCAGTGTTACAAAACTAGACAGTAGTTGAATGCATGGCCTGGGGTTGGTTGGTGGGGCTTATGGGTAAAAGACTAACCAACAGAATGGGAGAACTGCTTAAGTACTCTATGGCAAATAATTAAACATGACATAACAGTCTGTTTACTCTTAAGTTAATGATCTCTCGTTTCATTCAAACTTAGAAAGTTAAAATGAGATCTTCCTGTTTCATCATTGCATTGCTAAATTCTGTATTTACAGTAGATGAACTCTGAACTTCCCACTATTGGTGTGTTTTTATCCTCATTGTATGATTGCTTACCTCTACATTACAGTAATACCGCTTTAGCTTTTCCCATATTAATATTCGCATTTAAAAACAGACACATTCTCATTCAGGCTTTTTAAAAAAGATTTAAACACACCCCCTTTGGCAAGATGAGAAATTAGTATTTGGTGCAATTTTCCAGGTAGTAAATCTGCTCAAATTTGTTTGGTCAATTTGTAGGAGTATGTTAGCATACTGTATAGCTAAGCCTCAAAGCTAACACAAACAAAGCTACAAAACTTTGATTTTAATGTCATGGGTCTTCAACTTCTGACCTCTGTTATGTGATGCTACAGTCTAGAGATGCTGTATTTGGGAGGAAACCTCATCTCCTCCATCCCACCTGAGGTGGCTAACCTCATCAGTCTGAGATACCTGGTTCTATGTGACAATCGCATCCAAAGCATACCGCCCCAGCTCAACAAGTGAGATCTTTTGTTTCTTACTGTATGTTGTACAGTCAGAGAAGTTATGTGATTTTTTTAATGGTATCATCTGATTTCTGTCCTTGCAGACTACACTCCCTGCTCTCTCTCAGTCTCCACAACAACCTGCTGACCTTCCTCCCTCGTGAGATCCTCAGCCTTGTCCATTTGCAGGAGCTCAGTCTGCGTGGAAACCCTCTTGTTGTGCGCTTCATCAAGGATATGACCTACGACCCTCCATCCCTGATGGAGCTGGCAGGACGCACCATCAAGTCCCAGAACCTCCCGTTCAGCTCGTGTGACCTACCGTCCAATCTGATCCATTATTTAAACCTGGCTAGCGAATGTCCCAACCCAAAGTGTGCAGGTAGGGGAGGACAATAAGGCTGTATAATCTGTGAAAAAGAGACATATTTAGGATAACAGTAAAAAATTATCTATATCCTGTGAGGATAACCTTGCTTTAGACAGCATCATGCATTAATTAAAGGAATATTCTGGGTTCAGTACCAGTTACCTCAACTAATGGGATTTGTGGTATAGTGTTGATTACTTCATCTTGTCCCTCATTCATCAAAAAAGGACAACAATTGGTGTTACACTGTTACAGCTTGAGGCTGTCTACACTGGACGCTTAAAAGCAGACGTTCCAAATCCATTAGTCCTGTTGTCGGAAGTAGCGCAAGTGCTTGGAGTGCATGTGAAACAAAGCTGTGAAAATGTATATAACTTTACACAGAAAAGATTAGTATACTATGACACACCAAAAGAGAATTTTAAAAAAGAAATCAGACTATTGCACACAAATAAGAAAAAGTTTGCACAAGCATGTGAAGCCTCTGCATACTTATGTGAAACATTCGCATGCTTATGTGAAATTTTCGTGTTTGCACAATACATTTTCCATGCTAGTAATTTTTTCTTTTCTTGTTCGCATGCAAAAGTCAATGGATATTTTATTTTTGCAAAGGTTCCTTTAGGGGCTCTGTGAAGTAAATTATTTTTTCATGCTAAAATTGTGTTAACGTGCACAAGTTTGCGACTAAATTGCGGAAAGTAAGAATTTTAATATTTACAGATTGAACCCATTCACTCAAAAATTTGTGCCTTTTTTTTTTTTTTTACCAAGAGGGAATTTTTGTGGTAATCAACACAATTGACCCTTCATAAAGACCCGCCCCCTTTAGTTACTGTTGCTATGTCCGACAAGCCATGGCGCTCTCACGCCACACATCATGTTCTCATACAGTGAAAAATACTTTGCGGAGCAAAGAGAAAACTGACAACACTTACTTTAGGTATGTAACAACGTCTCAGCTTTCAAATTTGGTCGTTTTCTAAGAAATTCCCACAATAAATAAAGTTTTGTGGCTCTTTAACGTGTCATGACAGATCACTGTAGCGCCTCAGTTCAAGCAGCATGTGAACTGATCATCTCTTCCTCTTTACTAGTTATTTTATGAAATAAACATGAATGAACATCAGAAGGTATCTTGTTTCAACCGTGGAAAGATGTCTATACGCACAATTTTTCAAGTTCAAGTCCACCAACGTTAATATACTCCCGTCTGGTTTGTTTGTTGGAAAAAATGGCAGATTCGGCGTTATGATTGGTCAGATCACCTGATAACTTTACACAGAAAAGATTAGTATACTATGACTATAATTTTAAAAAAGAAATCAGACTATTGCACACAAATAAGAAAAAGTTTGCACAAGCATGTGAAGCCTCTGCATACTTATGTGAAACATTCGCATGCTTATGTGAAATTTTCGTGTTTGCACAATACATTTTCCATGCTAGTAATTTTTTCTTTTCTTGTTCGCATGCAAAAGTCAATGGATATTTTATTTTTGCAAAGGTTCCTTTAGGGGCTCTGTGAAGTAAATTATTTTTTCATGCTAAAATTGTGTTAACGTGCACAAGTTTGCGACTAAATTGCGGAAAGTAAGAATTTTAATATTTACAGATTGAACCCATTCACTCAAAAATTTGTGCCTTTTTTTTTTTTTTTACCAAGAGGGAATTTTTGTGGTAATCAACACAATTGACCCTTCATAAAGACCCGCCCCCTTTAGTTACTGTTGCTATGTCCGACAAGCCATGGCGCTCTCACGCCACACATCATGTTCTCATACAGTGAAAAATACTTTGCGGAGCAAAGAGAAAACGGACAACACTTACTTTAGGTATGTAACAACGTCTCAGCTTTCAAATTTGGTCATTTTCGAAGAAATTCCCACAATAAATAAAGTTTTGCGGCTCTTTAACGTGTCATGACAGATCACTGTAGCGCCTCAGTTCAAGCAGCATGTGAACTGATCATCTCTTCCTCTTTACTAGTTATTTTATGAAATAAACATGAATGAACATCAGAAGGTATCTTGTTTCAACCGTGGAAAGACGTCTATACGCACAATTTTTCAAGTTCAAGTCCACCATCGTTAATATACTCCCCTGTCTGGTTTGTTTGTTGGAAAAAAGGGCAGATTCGGCGTTATGATTGGTCAGATC
>NW_015506260.1:181020-224013 GCF_001515645.1 Sinocyclocheilus grahami | reverse complement strand
TTTCTTCCTTATCACTCTGTATTTACAGCAATTTCACTGTCCACTCTGTTCAAATGTGGATGAATGGCTACACATAGATGTGTCCAGAGCTGTGTGAGATCACTACCATCCTGCTTTTGTGGGGGTGTAGGGGTGTTAAATAATAATTTTTGTTTTGTTTTGTTTTTCCCCATAGGTTTTTAACATTCTAAAAGCTCTTTATTCCAAAGATACTACAAGCTAGTCTGTGTATTCAGTAGGTGTAATGTATTGTAAGTTGCTTCAGAGGTATTCCAAGTATTACATACAACAATAATAAAACAGTGCATTGACAGAAAAAAAGGAAATTTACTTTTGGTACTTAAGTACTTTTAAAAGCAAGTACTTCTGTAATTTTACTTAAGTAAAAATCTGTCTTTACAACTTTTACTTGTAATGGAGTACACTGTAAAAAAAATTGCAGCAGTGGTTACCGGAATTTTACCGTAAAAAATACGGTAGCAACGTTTTAGGTTTTATGGTTTTAACTTAAATTTACAGTTAAATACCGTAATTCATTAACTGATATAATGTTAATATACCAACCTACTGAAGTACTGAAATCTGTTTTGTACCTTTGTAATACACTGATAACCACCAAATGCAGGTGGTGATGAGAAAGTCACATGATGAATCAAAGCCCATCACAAGCAGCTTCTAAATAATAACATATATAGAAGGTGCACAGTGTCATTCACACAAACACCAAACACCATCATGGTAACACACATGACACTGAAATAATGCAATAAACATTCATTTAACAACATTAGGTGTAACACACAACCCTAATATACTAAACTGATAAGAAAAAACTAAGGAACATAGTTATTTCAACAAAAACAACATTAAATTTGAAATGTAATGCAGGGAATTCTGGGAATGTCAATTTACGGTTATTCACTGTAAAGGTATTTTTCACTTCCAAAAACGGTATACTACCGTAAAATTTATGTCCAATACATGTAATGTCCAATACAGTTTTTCACCGTATATAGTAGAGGAATTTACCGTTAACCATTTAGCAGGTTTTTACTGTAGCATTTTTACAGTCTTTTACCGTTAAATTCACGGTCATTTTTTACAGTGTAATATTTGACCAGCAGTATCTGTACTTTCACTCAAGTAATGGAGTTGAGTACTTTGTCCGCCTCTGCTGTAATGAGACTATTTGTGTAGGAGTATAGAAGCCCTATGATTAGCTACAACTGCCATCATTTGAAGTGTCACAAAATTCTGAAATGATTGTACATTATGGGATTATTATTTTTTTCATTATTAATCGTGCATCGTACAGAGGTCAAAGTTATCGAGCAAATACGATAATTATCGTACGTCTGGCAACACCGACGTGCAGGGTCGCATAAGAGCCTCATAGTCATGTTTGGCCCCTGGATGACCAACCACTGACTGCAGGAGGCGTGCCGCGTGACACATGCGCGCACTCCAGTACAGATAAAACCAAAGTCTTCGGTCAGGACTCAGGAGCGCCCTTCGCACAGCTGCAGTTTAGTCACTTTAGTCAATATAATATGTGTATGGCTCAAGACAAGAATTCCGAGGCGATAACTTTTTAGATTGTTGCACCATTAAAAAGTCTGATCCTTTGCTTTATTGTATTCCTATTTTATTATTTTGCTGTACTAATTAGTCCATATGGCTCGTTTCCCAAGCATGGACGACAAGTGTTCTGTTTTATATTTATCGCGTCTGCATCTGGACGACTTGAGCTTGGATCATCTCACGGACAGTAAAAGACAACAAATCCAGCAGCTGCATCTCACTTACAATCGTTTATCGTTTCTTCCACCTTCCGTTTGTTTTCTGTTCAACCTGGAATACCTGGATATCAGCAATAATGCGCTCACAGTCATACCAGATGACATTATGCGCCTAACAAACCTAAAGACGTTTGTAGCAAAGAACAATCTTCTGGACGAGTCCTCGTTCCCTAAGGAGTTCGAACGCATGCAGGTAGAGACTCTGAATCTGAGTGGGAACAGGTTTGAGGACATTCCCATGCAGTTTCTCAAAATGACCACACTACAGTCTCTGTCACTTGGAGGAAACAGATTGAAGAATATCCCTGCAGAAATAGAGAACCTGACCAGGTATGAGTTTGTTCCTTTGTCCAGATATGAACCATCTCTTAATACAAAGACCCAAACTACAAAATAATAAATCAATAAATAATTAAAAAAACCAGATTATTCTGATCAATTATTATAAATACACAAAAAATAATGGAGGTATTTACTATGATATATCTATTTCATAATACCATGGTAATACTACTGTGCGAGTGCGAGCCATTACTGTAAGATCAAGAAGATGAAAAGAAGAAACTGCTCTGACTTTTCAACCAGGTTTCAAACTCTGGAAAAAAAAATCGAATTAGTCTTTATTTTTGTATTTGCTCTTTTAATTTTAGTTAAAGTTTTAGTATTTTTATTGTGTGTTTTTGCTATTTTAATTAATGTTTTTTAAATATATGATTTTAATTTTAATTTTATTTTTTCAGTTTTACTTATTTTACTACCTCAAACTAAATGAAAATGAGAAATGTTGCTTTGGCAACAATAAAAATAAAAGTATAAAAAAATATAAACATGTAATATTTAGTTAAAATGGATTGTTTTTATTTATTTATTTAATTTCAGCTAACATTTATTTTATTTTAAGTTAATTATTGTATTGTAGTTATAGTTAACTGGAATAACCCTAACATAGATACTCTGCTTTAGACCATATACTGTATCTCTTGAAGGCTGTTGAGATCCTTGTACAGATTTGCATCTGGCTTGGATCAGTGTTACAAAACTAGACAGTAGTTGAATGCATGGCCTGGGGTTGGTTGGTGGGGCTTATGGGTAAAAGACTAACCAACAGAATGGGAGAACTGCTTAAGTACTCTATGGCAAATAATTAAACATGACATAACAGTCTGTTTACTCTTAAGTTAATGATCTCTCGTTTCATTCAAACTTAGAAAGTTAAAATGAGATCTTCCTGTTTCATCATTGCATTGCTAAATTCTGTATTTACAGTAGATGAACTCTGAACTTCCCACTATTGGTGTGTTTTTATCCTCATTGTATGATTGCTTACCTCTACATTACAGTAATACCGCTTTAGCTTTTCCCATATTAATATTCGCATTTAAAAACAGACACATTCTCATTCAGGCTTTTTAAAAAAGATTTAAACACACCCCCTTTGGCAAGATGAGAAATTAGTATTTGGTGCAATTTTCCAGGTAGTAAATCTGCTCAAATTTGTTTGGTCAATTTGTAGGAGTATGTTAGCATACTGTATAGCTAAGCCTCAAAGCTAACACAAACAAAGCTACAAAACTTTGATTTTAATGTCATGGGTCTTCAACTTCTGACCTCTGTTATGTGATGCTACAGTCTAGAGATGCTGTATTTGGGAGGAAACCTCATCTCCTCCATCCCACCTGAGGTGGCTAACCTCATCAGTCTGAGATACCTGGTTCTATGTGACAATCGCATCCAAAGCATTCCGCCCCAGCTCAACAAGTGAGATCTTTTGTTTCTTACTGTATGTTGTACAGTCAGAGAAGTTATGTGATTTTTTTTAATGGTATCATCTGATTTCTGTCCTTGCAGACTACACTCCCTGCTCTCTCTCAGTCTCCACAACAACCTGCTGACCTTCCTCCCTCGTGAGATCCTCAGCCTCGTCCATTTGCAGGAGCTCAGTCTGCGTGGAAACCCTCTTGTTGTGCGCTTCATCAAGGATATGACCTACGACCCTCCATCCCTGATGGAGCTGGCAGGACGCACCATCAAGTCCCAGAACCTCCCGTTCAGCTCGTGTGACCTACCGTCCAATCTGATCCATTATTTAAACCTGGCTAGCGAATGTCCCAACCCAAAGTGTGCAGGTAGGGGAGGACAATAAGGCTGTATAATCTGTGAAAAAGAGACATATTTAGGATAACAGTAAAAAATTATCTATATCCTGTGAGGATAACCTTGCTTTAGACAGCATCATGCATTAATTAAAGGAATATTCTGGGTTCAGTACCAGTTACCTCAACTAATGAGATTTGTGGTATAGTGTTGATTACTTCATCTTGTCCCTCATTCATCAAAAAAGGACAACAATTGGTGTTACACTGTTACAGCTTGAGGCTGTCTACACTGGACGCTTAAAAGCAGACGTTCCAAATCCATTAGTCCTGTTGTCGGAAGTAGCGCAAGTGCTTGGAGTGCATGTGAAACAAAGCTGTGAAAATGTATATAACTTTACACAGAAAAGATTAGTATACTATGACACACCAAAAGAGAATTTTAAAAAAGAAATCAGACTATTGCACACAAATAAGAAAAAGTTTGCACAAGCATGTGAAGCCTCTGCATACTTATGTGAAACATTCGCATGCTTATGTGAAATTTTCGTGTTTGCACAATACATTTTCCATGCTAGTAATTTTTTCTTTTCTTGTTCGCATGCAAAAGTCAATGGATATTTTATTTTTGCAAAGGTTCCTTTAGGGGCTCTGTGAAGTAAATTATTTTTTCATGCTAAAATTGTGTTAACGTGCACAAGTTTGCGACTAAATTGCGGAAAGTAAGAATTTTAATATTTACAGATTGAACCCATTCACTCAAAAATTTGTGCCTTTTTTTTTTTTTTTACCAAGAGGGAATTTTTGTGGTAATCAACACAATTGACCCTTCATAAAGACCCGCCCCCTTTAGTTACTGTTGCTATGTCCGACAAGCCATGGCGCTCTCACGCCACACATCATGTTCTCATACAGTGAAAAATACTTTGCGGAGCAAAGAGAAAACTGACAACACTTACTTTAGGTATGTAACAACGTCTCAGCTTTCAAATTTGGTCGTTTTCTAAGAAATTCCCACAATAAATAAAGTTTTGTGGCTCTTTAACGTGTCATGACAGATCACTGTAGCGCCTCAGTTCAAGCAGCATGTGAACTGATCATCTCTTCCTCTTTACTAGTTATTTTTTGACTGATGCTGTTGACACGAAGTTCTAAACTGAAAACTTTATGTTGACAAAGTTGTCTTTGACGTGTTGAATATTTGTCCACCTCTTCACATTTCTCTATATCTCTCCCATCATGCCCTCTAGGTGTTTACTTTGACTCTTGTGTGAGGCACATCAAGTTTGTGGATTTCTGTGGGAAGTACCGCCTGCCGCTCATGCATTACCTCTGTTCGCCGCAGTGTTCCTCTCCCTGCAGCTCAAACCCACAGAGCGACGCGGAGTCAGAGGAGGAGAACAGCGTCCCTGCAGACAGGCTCCAGCGGGTACTGCTGGGATAGGACAACCCTCCAACAGAGACAGTTACCTGCCACAGGATTTCCATTTAATGCTTAATTTCATGTTTTCGTAGGCCTATAAAATGTTAAAAACACTTTGAATCAAATGAGTTGGGTTTTAGAACTGTTTTAGTGACTCAACATAAAAGCAATGGCTTTAGTCTAGTTCTTTTATGGTGTTTTTGACTGTTTTTTTGTAGCGACGCGGAGTCAGAGGAGGAGAACAGCGTCCCTGCAGACAGGCTCCAGCGGGTACTGCTGGGATAGGACAACCCTCCAACAGAGACAGTTACCTGCCACAGGATTTCCATTTAATGCTTAATTTCATGTTTTCGTAGGCCTATAAAATGTTAAAAACACTTTGACTCAAAAGAGTTGGGTTTTAGAACTGTTTTAGTGACTCAACATAAAAGCAATGGCTATTTAGTCTAGTTCTTTTATGGTGTTTTTGACTGTTTTTTTGTCTGGTAAACACTAAAAAGGAGAAACAATCTGAAAATGTAATCTTACTTCACAGTGTTTTAAAAGACCCAAGTGGAATGCTCCGTAAACTCCAGAGGATCATACATATTCCTTTAAGGTTCTTTTATTAGATCAGGTAAGGCCCTGTTACGCAACGTTCCCTGGTGGTCTAGTGGTTAGGATTCGGCGCTCTCACCGCCGCGGCCCGGGTTCGATTCCCGGTCAGGGAACACACATTTTACCTTAAGCTATTCACTCACGCTGGAAATAAGATCTAACCATACTTTGAAAACTTAATGTAAGCCGATGTTTTGTAAAAAAAAAAAAAGCGTGATTCTAACAATTTGTGACATAAACTTTGGAGCTCTTCCATCGAGAACATGTGCTTTCTCTAGATACATGGCGCCATCGCCTGGTCACCCGTTTACTTATTATTCTTTTTTTCCTCCCCCCACAATCCGTTTTCCAGATAATAACATCATTTGGTTAAAAACGTATGTAAACAAACAAATAAATAAAAATAAACGTTTAACAATTAGTAACATATTTTACAGCTTTACTTTTTTATATATTGATGCATTTCTTTAAAATTAAAAACAAAGGCTCATTTCCCCTGTATTCACATGTATGTACACTAAATTTAGTTAATAGAAGTAGCTTGGTCACCTTCCTTGAGCGTCCTGTCATGTATCCTCCTAATTAATATTCATGAGCTTAGCGTAGCTCCTTCGTATATGCGCAGAGAGCGGAAAAACACAAACATGACTCCTTGCGTTCATCAGGCTCCAGCATTATTTATTTCCTGCTGCTGTGTCATGTAGTAAAACGAGTTACGTTTAGACTTGCTGTGTTTATGCCTCTCTTAGTTTTCGGTGCTTAACTTTGTAGTGTCACAGTGAGGTCTGATGGCAGTGCATCCCGGAGATGCTGATGCTGATGAGCTGCCGTCTGTGCTGTGGGGTCTGGACCCCGTCTTCTCCGCATACTCGAGACTCTACATCACTGACATCCTACAGATGAAAGAGTCCAGACAAGTACCTGGTAGCGTAAAATCAAGCAGTTAACCCCTGGCCCCTTTGATTTTGCTTACTGGATTTGTCTTTAGCTACACGGGAATAAAAATACTACAGCACTTTTCTGAACTCTCTTCTAAACACCTGTAGTCCTGCAACCTGTTGTTTTGCATAAGCGGGAAAGTGTTCTCATTATTTTTCCAGCTACTTGTTTGTTTGTCAGGTGCTGTTTTTAAATAGTAATGTATAGATAAGAATAATCTGTTCTTGTACGGTTGCCAGAAAGCTCCCATATTTGACGTGCATGTGATGTTTTGTAGGTGCTTATTTCTACAAGACTCACCCAATCTTCAGGGTGGATGTACTGGGGACGGTTGTTTACAAGCGGGAGAGAGAAGATTTCTACTGCTATGGGGGTCTGGAAAAACATGTTTTTTATTTATTTATTTTAATATTTCATCATTAAAGTGTAAACATTTTAGTGTTGCCTTATTAGGTCTATATTTTGTTTAAAAAAATTTAAAAAACAATAATAAATATAGTCGTAAAATATAGTTACAGTAATTAAACGTAATAAAATGTAAAATAAATTATAGTTCAAAATATTGTTAAAAATAATAATAAAAAAATCTTATCAAAAAGATCACAACAAAAATGAGTGCTTGTCAGTGTCAAGTTGGACATTTTCTTTGTTGCTCCATAAACTTTAGCACTTGACTAGTAATTTTGCTTTTGGTTGTGTGTTATCTTGCCCTGGGAACCAAAAAATGGGCACTTGTTACACCTGGACTTACTCTTTCTTGTCTGTCCTTCTTCAACACACAGTGGATGATAGTACTGGTGTCATAAACTGTCTTTGTTGGAAAGATGAGAAATGTAGTGATCAAGGAGGATCAACTAAATGTAAGTTATGAAAACTCTGACACAACATTAGTACCATTAAATAAATATTTAATCACCAAAATAAAAAAACTATAGAAAATATATGTAATGGACATTAACCCATTATAAGTACTAATCCAGTGCTAATGTTAATATAGCTAGAGATCCTAACGGATCCTCCAGAGGATTTAACATTGAAGATGAACTCAAACGGCTGACGGAGGCTGAACAGAAGAGCACTGTGCTGGAGATCGGAGACCTGCTGAGGGTACGAGGAACCGTCAAAACCTCCAGGGATGCGAGGGAGATCAGCGCCACCTCCTTCTGTGAGTCAAATGTTCAGGGATTCAGATTCTATTCTGACACATAATTAGTTTGTTTAATCCGTTAGATTGAGCCTGTTTGTAAAACAGATGGACTCAGTTATAATTATTTTTCTGTAATCATCACTCTGTGTGTAGATAAAGTAAATGACCCTGTGATGGGGGTGCATATATCGCGTATGCTGGAAATGCCTCAGCTGTACAGAAAGTGCTATGATCAGCCGTTCCAGAAGACAGGAGATGACCTGGGTGGCACAGAGTGAGTCAGACAGAAAGATTGTGATATCTTAGATCTTACACTGCAGTGACTTTAACCTAATTCTGTTACAAGGAAAAATGTATACATATATTGAATATGCATGATTAAAAAAAATAAATAATAATAATTATATATATATATATATATATATATATACAGTGCCTTAATTTTTTCACAATTTGTTATGTTGCAGCCTTATGTTAAACTGCTTTAAATGACTTTTTTTCCCCACATCAATCTCCACTCCATACACCATAATGACAAAGCAAATAACAGGTTTTTAACATCTTTGCAAATGTATTAAAGATAAAAAACTTTAATGATTCCATTGCATAAGTATTCATACCCTTATATGTTGAAGTTGAAATTTAGCTCAGGAGCATTCATTTTGCTTGTAAATGTTACCACACTTAGAGTGAAGTTATCCATAATGACAAAGCAAATAACAGGTTTTTAACATCTTTGCAAATGTATTAAAGATAAAAAACTTTAATGATTCCATTGCATAAGTATTCATACCCTTATATGTTGAAGTTGAAATTTAGCTCAGGAGCATTCATTTTGCTTGTAAATGTTACCACACTTAGAGTGAAGTTATCCTGTGTCAAATTCAATTGAATGGGTATGATTTGGAAAGGCACACATGTCTTAATAAAAGGTCTAATGGCTGAAAATGCATATTAGAGCAAAAACCAAGCCCTGAGGTCAAAACACTGCCTGTAGGGCTCAGAGACAAGATTGCATCAAGCCACACATCTTGGTAAGAGTTCAGAAAAAAATTCTGCTGCATTGAAGGTTCACAGAAACATGTAGCCTCCATTATCCATAATGGAAGACGTTTGGAACAACCAGGACTCTTCCTAGAGGTGGTCGCCCAGCCAAACTGAGCAATTGATGGAGAAGGGCTTTGGTTAGAGTGGTGACCAAGAACCTGATGGTCACTCTAGTTGAGCTCCATGATAATATGTGGAGACAGGAGAAACCTACAGAAGGACAAACATCGCTGCAGCACTCCACCAATCTTTATGCTGGTGTGGCCAGATGCAATCCTCTCCTCAGTGAAGACACATGAAAACACACTTGGAATTTGCAAAAAAGCACCTAAAGGACCCTCAAACTGTGAGAAACAAGATTTTCTGGCCTGATGAACTTCAATTCCAAGCATCATGTTTGAAGGAACCCAGGCACTGCTCATCACCTGAAGAGTACCATCCCAAAAGTAAAGTGTGCTGGTAGCAGCCTCATGCTGTGGGGCTGTTTTTCAGCAACTGGGACTGAGGGACCCATCAGAGTAGAAGAGAAGCTCAATGCACCAAAATATAGAGATAGCTTTAATGAAAACCCAGTCCAGAGCATTCAGAACCTAAGACTGGGCAGAAGGTTCACCTTCTAACAGGACAATGAACCTAAGCACACAGCAAGAGTGGCCCAGCCATAGCCTGGGCTTGAACCCAATCAAATAATTCTTGAGAAAATGAGCATCTGCCCCCATCCAACCTGACAGAGCTTGAGCGGTGAAGAGGTGAGGTGAAGAATGGCAGATAATTGCCAAATGATGATAAATATATAAATATTTACATTTTAAATATACTTAAAAACTTACAAAAATGCTTTCCGTGCTCTTAAATTTTATTTACAGAGCAGGTGGTTCCTCACGTTTCCACTATTTGCTGTCTCGGTCCGTTCTCACCCTTAAGGAGTTCTTCTTAGAGAAAGAGGTTGCCAGGTTTCGTCCATACGATGTTGAGTTCCTCTTACATCCGCTGATCCAGAGTTCTTCAGCAGAACAGGTGCTGGGCCTGACCTTGACCTCTATTATACTCAGATAGATAGATAGATAGATATGCAGATTTTGCATTCGCAAAAGATGAATGCATAAAGCTACCAAAGTAAACTGTCCTTGTTCAATGTCACTACTCTTGGCTGGAGTATAACAGAATGTAAGAGCCAGGAATAACTTATGGTGGGCACGGCAGGGAGGATGTGTTGTGCTGTTCGATGGCAGCAGGGAGTGATCGTCTGTAGCACTTTTATGAGATGCTGCTAGTCTGGAAATTCAAGGACAGCAGCATATGGTGATGAGAAGTATACTAATAAGAAGCCTTAACGATATCTTCCTTAGTAGTCAAATGAGAACGTGCATGAAATTAGCATTTTATTTAAATGTTCTTTATTTGTTGGAAGATTTTGGGAGGCGGAATTGGTCATTTTGAATGATGCATGACAGAAATGTGATTCATTGTTGAGGTGACTCATCCTTCATAATGTGTTTTTTTTTCTTTTCCCTAAAGGAGTCAGACCAGCCCGGGACGTCATTTGCCACACAAATTCGAAACCTTCTGAAAGAGACTCTGAGCGTTCTCCAGGATGAGGGACAAATATTCCGGAAAATACGGACACAGGATGAAGTTTACAATGCATGTGCAATGGTTACACACCTCTTCGCAAGTACAAACAGTGTTAATGTTACCTCAGGAGACTCTGAACAAAATTAAAGGGATAATGTCTAATATTTGCTTCCTACACATGCTTTCTACACATTTCAGGATTGTACCACTGGGATTTTAAAATAATATTTAATGTGGTTTAATCACAACAGAAATGCTATATAACATATCATGTCTAAAACTAGTGTGAAATATAATTATATTTTCATTAACTTGGCTGTTTTAGGTAACAGAGCAAGACAAAGATTTTCACACAGCGATCAAGGATGTTTTACGAGAGGATACCAAACGGGAAAAATTTGAGGTTTTTTTGCATACTAGTTGCACATCATGTTATTAATATTATTACACTTGAATAATATTTGTTTTCTGATTGTTCAGACACTGCATTCTCAGGTCAGATAATTTTGTATAATAAACTGTATAACTGATGTTGTTTTCATTTCAAATAATAGTTTCAATTTGAAGCAGTATTAATTTTTGTAAACCTTGATTTATTGTATTTTATTTTATAATTAGTATAATGAGTGAGATAATGTACAGGCTGGCAACATTATTTAAAAACATACCCATACATGAGTAGAGGACCTTCCTCATATGCCGTTTTTTTTGGCAGATGCTGAGAAAGGATGCCATGTCCTGCATATTTTGTCCAGCGTTAGGCAGCGCTACAGCCAATGAGTCGAGAGATGCTGGAGGTTGCCCTGACATTTTTAGAATGCAATAGTGACATAATAAGCTCAACAGAAGCACACTACACTGTTTTGTAGCATCATTTTTTAAATTCCATAAAATATAATCATGAAGACATAATATTAACAAGTTACAGAATCCTGTTTTATTTAAATCATTAAAGTCAATTTCATACATAATTGATTGTTTTTATTGATTTATCTTTTACTGTTTTTACCCCAATGGTTCAGCATAAGAAGAGCATACAGACATAAAGTATTTACTTAAGTATTATTCTTAATGCCAGATTATCTCTTTAATAGATTAAACAAACTTTTAATAATTGAGTAATTTGTACTGTTTAACCCAAATGTAATAGCCCTGTTAAAAAAAGATTTTATAATAATAATAAGAGCTTGATGCAACCAGTTCCCTTTCACTTCAATCAAATAATTCTTGAGAAAATGAGCATCTGCCCCCATCCAACCTGACAGAGCTTGAGCGGTGAAGAGGTGAGGTGAAGAATGGCAGATAATTGCCAAATGATGATGAGAAAAGCTTGTCGCATCATACTAAAAATACTTGAGGCTGTAAAGGTGCTTCAGCTAAGTACAGAGTTATGCAAATACTTGCAAATACTAAGTATAATGAATGAATACTTATGCAATGCACTTATTTCATTTTTTTAATTTTATTTTATAAATGTACAAAGTTGTGACAGTTCTGTTTTGCTTTGCCATTATGATGTATGCAGTGTAGATTGATGTGGAAAAAAGTAATTTAAAGCAGTTTAAGATAAGGCTGCAACATAACAAAACGTGAAAAATATTAAGGGATTTTAATACTTTCGCAAGGCTCAGCATAAGAAGAGCATACAGACATAAAGTATTTACTTAAGTATTATTCTTAATGCCAGATTATCTCTTTAATAGATTAAACAAACTTTTAATAATTGAGTAATTTGTACTGTTTAACCCAAATGTAATAGCCCTGTTAAAAAAAGATTTTATAATAATAATAAGAGCTTGATGCAACCAGTTCCCTTTCACTTCCATTATACGGTAAAGAGTGTCCTGAGCCCGTATTCTTAAAGCTTACAAGAATCCTCTCAGAAAGCTCCTAATTTAGCTTAAAAATGTCTTCGTAGGAGTCTTAACTTAAGAGAGATTCGGGACCAATCTGAGAGCAACTCTGAGCGAGGAAAAGACAAAATTGTTTTAATGAGGGGGCGGGGTATGACAGCCTTTTGAAGACTGTGATTGGTTGGTTGTCCATGAAGGCAATAAAAGAGCGCTTTTAAGTGTAAGGGTCTATTATAAGCCATCACTTTGAAATTATAAGCATAATGTTTCCTGTTTTACCATACACACACACACACACACACATTATATATGTATATATATATATTCTTTCTCTTTTTATTTACCATGCTGTTAGTGTCGTAGGCTACTTAACGTATTTGATAGGAAATGAACAGCGACACAATAAGGACATAATATTAACAAGTTACAGAATCCTGTTTTATTTAAATCATTAAAGTCAATTTCATACATAATTGATTGTTTTTATTGATTTATCTTTTACTGTTTTTACCCCAATGGTTCAGCATAAGAAGAGCATACAGACATAAAGTATTTACTTAAGTATTATTCTTAATGCCAGATTATCTCTTTAATAGATTAAACAAACTTTTAATAATTGAGTAATTTGTACTGTTTAACCCAAATGTAATAGCCCTGTTAAAAAAAGATTTTATAATAATAATAAGAGCTTGATGCAACCAGTTCCCTTTCACTTCCATTATACGGTAAAGAGTGTCCTGAGCCCGTATTCTTAAAGCTTATAAGAATCCTCTCAGAAAGCTCCTAATTTAGCTTAAAAATGTCTTCGTAGGAGTCTTAACTTAAGAGAGATTCGGGACCAATCTGAGAGCAACTCTGAGCGAGGAAAAGACAAAATTGTTTTAATGAGGGGGCGGGGTATGACTGCCTTTTGAAGACTGTGATTGGTTGGTTGTCCATGAAGGCAATAAAAGAGCGCTTTTAAGTGTAAGGGTCTATTATAAGCCATCACTCAACGATGATCTTATGTGTAGCGTCTCATTAACTCTCTGTCATGCATTGTGTGCAACATATTTCTTCCCCCTCTTCATGTTTTGTCACATTCCATGCTGTTAGTGTCGTAGGCTACTTAACGTATTTGATAGGAAATGAACAGCGACACAATAAGGTAATTGTTTGTGTGATCACTTTGCTTATAGAAGGTTGTGACAGACCCAAATCATCACTGCTGCATAGTTGCATTTTTCCAGTTGCCAAATATGTTAATGTAGTTATTTTCTGGTGCTATGGCATTTCTGTGCTGTGTCGGAGATGTTAGCGTGTCTCTAATAAGATGAGTCACAAACATGATCCCTGCACGATGATCTTATGTGTAGCGTCTCATTAACTCTCTGTCATGCATTGTGTGCAACATATTTCTTCCCCCTCTTCATGTTTTGTCACATCTCTACACTGCTAAAGAAACTCTAAAGCCTATTAAAAGTACTGTACTCCTAACAATTTTTGACCTTAAGACCTCTTTTAAGGGTTAAGTTGCTTTCTGAATTACTTTTTTTCGTTACTAGGAACTTTTCTTAGAATTTTAAGAGGAAGCACCCACATTTCTAAGAGTTTTCTTAGAATTGTGTTACTAGGAGCAACTCTTTGCACCAAGATTTGTCATGAATACGGGCCCTGGGGTTTTATAGCGGGTGAGCTAAATGGGTCGTTTGAAACTGTAGTTACACTCAGCTGCCTAAAGGGGGTCACTGTGAGCTGTCCATGAGCACATCTATCTGTGCGCGTTCAGGTCCCTGTATGCTCAGTGGAAATATGAGTAACAGAAATCACGTCTCACACTGGCTGTGATATTCTTAGATTGTAGAATAGATGCGCAGCAGACTTTTATGCATTTGTTTGCATGCGTATATAGACTATGCAAATTATATGAATGGATCGTTTTTCAAATGACAGTTCATATCTGGTGCGTGACATGGTTTTATTACAATCAAGATAAGCGAATGCATTCTTTTCTCACACAATTGGCCTTTACACAAGCTGAAAAATCCAGCCATTGTCTCTTTTACGAAAGAAGACAATGATATCAACACAACACTCGTATTATTATTTTTTTCTCCCTGCAGAGGCTCTTAAACTGCAACAGAGCCCTTGTCAAGAAGCCCAGCCCCATTGCCCAAATATCCCAGTGAGTGCGCGCGCTTCCTGCGAATGGACATCGCGGTGAATGCGCCCCGGCCTTTACGACGTGCGCCGCTCACGTTTGAGGAGAACCCCCAGACTTCAGCTACTCTACTGTAGTCCACACAAAGGACGCGCTCGTGCCTTTATGACGCGTCGATCCGGATTCCAGAATGGCACTGTAGAACGCGTCTCGATTCGAATTCAGCTGGGACGCGGCGGTTCGAGAATCCGCTCTGCGTTGTGAGAGAAATGGATACGGGGATGTGCGTTTCCTGCAGACGGATATAAGTTTGCATGGTTTATTACTCGATTTATTACTCGATTATTAAACGGACTGATTAAACGGACGGACGGGCCGGGGGCAACAATCGTTTGCTTTCATTGAGAAGAGGAACATCGATATTATTCGTGCAAACGTCTTCGTGACTGTCCATTTAATTCTCTAGCTGTCTGGTTACTAGCCGTGCTCCCGAAGCCTCTGTTTGCACAATGCAGTTTAGGACAGTTTTGGATGTAAAAGTGGTGGACGTGGAGAAGAGGAGGAATCCATCCAAACATTACGTGAGTTGGCTACCTATTCGCCTTGCGTCCTTCTCGAACCTGATGCTGAGATACAGAGAGACGCATCTGGATCATGATAAAGAACATTTCTGCAACGTTATGACCAAATAGGATTTGAGCTGTTTTTTTTATTTTTATCATTAGTCGAGATGAGCCAGAGAGTTGTTTTATTTTTATTGTATAATAATACACATAGGCTACTAACCACAGACGATTTAAGATTAAAAACAACAAACAAACAAATAAATAAAGTACCGAAAAGAATGCCCTCAGATTAAACACCTGCATATGCCTACTCGGTTATATTCATTTGGCAAATTAATTAGTGGATTTAGATTTCTATGTAAGATTCAAATGAAATAACATGTCTGCGGGGTAATGTCAATTGCAAAATCAGGACAATAACATAATCACAATTTGTGAAAACGCTATACTGTTTCTATGAACATGGAGAGATAATCCAAAGCTATGTTATAAAGAATAGTTGTGCATCTAAATCAGTGGCGTGCGTGTTTTGATCACCTGTGGTCAAAAGTTATTACACTTTCTGTCGCACCCCCTTTTCGAGCAATTTAGGCCACGACTTCAGTGACAGATTCTGGGTTTAGTGGCCCGAAGAAGTGCCCATATATGGCTGGAGTAGAAGCTTATGTATTTCCTGCAAAAGATGGACTCTGCGGTTTGTTTTAAATATTTATGGCACTTTTTGAAAGCATATGCCAGACCATATAGATTACCTAAAGACTAGTTCAACATCAATTAAATAGAGTGAATTTGGGCCATTTTTGACATATACTGAAAATCTGTCCCATTTCCCCCCAGAGTTCACCCAGTACATAAAGGTCCAAAAGTCTAGTGCATTTTGTATTTTTTTCTTATTGAATACAGCTTTTTCATTACTAATTCCATCATTAATATAATAATTTAAGTGCAAATTTATTTTTAAAAGTTGTATGAATTTAAGATTTATTTGTGTTCCGCATATCCCTCCCGTGTGTAACTCCATAAATGTGCGTGAAACCCGATGATCATGCATGATTTGAGAATGATCATCCAAAGAGCATCTTGCACTTCAGTAGAAGCAAATACAGTATATCTGACCTACTGTAAAGAGTAGGAGTTCAGATGGTTAATGTTGCCAGTTGATTAGCTGCCTGTTTCTAGTACAAAATCCTGGGCCTAAATATTTATTCATTTTGCATATTCAGAATACTCAAGCATATAGTTTATTTCCAGGTATAAATTAAGATTGTGCATTAGAATCTTGTGAAGTTCATTCCAGCTTGAGTGCATGCTGAAACAAAAAGGTTCAACCTTTCACACTTTTTTAATGAGAAACCCAGTTTTTAGCCAGTCTACCAAATATTCTATCATTCTGAATGATGGTACATTTTAACAGCCTTGACTTTCATCAGTAGTTGTGGCTTTATGTTTTGAACAGCTTGTTTAACATGGGCCCATTGTCTCAATCTCCTAACCATGAGAGCTGTAGCGCTGTTCTCAGATCAGCATTAGTACAGCATCTTCCCCCATAACTTGCACTGGAGTCATTTGCTTTGCCACAGATTCACTACATTCTCTCCCGAGAGAGTGAGACTTCAGAATATGCATGGCTTTGTATCCCACAGGCTTCCACATACTCTGGAAAGAGAGTAAAAAAAAGAAAAGCAGTTGTTCAGTCTCATTAGTAATGTTTATCAAACAGCTGGGTATGCTTTCCTTTTGAGAGAGAGAGAGAGAGAGAGAAAAGGAGGAGGGGAAATGTGAACCCACATGCCCTTGTTTTAATCCCCAGGAACAGTCTGACTTCCTCTCTTTGAATGGAAGCTTGGCTGCATTTACAGAAAGTGCAAAAAACTCCTTCATACGCTAGACAAGGTTCTTACTGGCTTTTACTCTGATCTGGGACAAGTTTTACGTGCATCGGTAGGATGATAAAGAGTGTATTCACAACCGCTTCGGAAAAGGAGTGCAGGTTTGTCATCATTAGTCAGCTGAGAATTTGAAGTAGGACTGAGTAAAAATAGGGGGTCATACGATGGAAAATTGTATGCTTCCAGACAGGAAGTGAGCACTGAAGCCCTCCTCCAAAGGTGGACAGAATTGCTTCTATTATGTCTTTGTGGGAATCGTGTGTGTGAGACATGTTTTCTCACACACTCACTTCATTAGTGAGCACTGGTTCCCAACAGATCCCCACATGTCCGAAATGTGTTTGTGTGTGTGTGTGTGTGGACGTTAAACAAAGCTGCTTTGAGGCTCTCCCTAGACAATCTGCTGTCTTGTCAGCTTTTGTATATGACACATTTCCTTAGCTGTTTCCATCTGTTAAATCCTTGTCATAGGCCACTACAAGACTATCATGCCACAACATGCCATGAATCATGATTGTTTGCCCTGCGGAATGGCTATTGAAACACTTTTATTTCTAACACTTTAGTTCACCCCGAAATGAAAGTTCTCTTATCATTAACTCATCCTCCTGCTGTTCCAGGTGTTTTAGATTTTCTTGTTTTCGGGGGAACACCAAAGGAGATAGTTTGAAGAATGTTCATGCTGCTGTTTTCCATATTACAGAAGCATATGGTGATCAAGCTGATTTAAAAGTACCATAAAAGATGTCCACAAGACTTGTGTGCATTATTCCAAGTCTTTTTGAAGCCATATTATACTACTGCAAGCTTGGGCTTACAAACAGACTTTAAGATTGTAGGTTTAATAAGAGTTAAAGGTCCCCTGAAATGCTTAGAAACATGCAGCGTTACTCTATGTGTTGACGTCATTTGAACTGAAACAGGAAGACAGGGCGGGACATATCAAGCAGCCCCGCCCCTTTTAAAAATAGCCAATAGCGTTCGTTTATATCACAGCTTGGGCTAGAGTCGTTGAGCTCTGTAAAGCCGCATTTGACAGGGTATGCCAGCCACAATCTCATCCATATTGTTATAAAATATAGCGTTCTGTGTAGAATTCAAATAGCTCCGATACATTTTGTGGTCTGCGCCGACTCGCGCATGTGATCCGCTCCGTGCTATCGTGTCTCTGGACCGGAGCAGAGTGTGTGTGCGGTGGTTAGCGTGACACAGTGCGAAACCAGACTTCTTTTTTTCCTCAATGGAAAGCATATTTATGCACAAGAATGCGTGTTTCATTTAAACTTGTTCTCATGGCCTTAACTATCGGCGTGTCCTCAGAGCGATTACATGCTCTATACTACGTGTTGCTCCAGCTGTGTGAACACAGACTCGTAAATGCTGCTGCAAATATGCTTTTTTCAATTAGCAGGCCAGGTAATATACACAGCGATATGGATTAAAACAGCATTCACTTATCTTAGATGTGGATTTCAGATGTTCTGAAACACGCTGCAACAGTTTGATTTGCGAGCAGCGATGCTTAATTTGCTCCGAAGCAAGCTGAAAAGCTGCTGAATAATACTGAATACAGCTTATATAGGAATGCCGCGATAGGTGTCGTATTCCTATAGGTAGATGTGATCAGCTGAGAATCAGCTGATGCAAGCTTGACTCACGTGACCTGCCAGAACTAACGCTAAAGCTTAATTTTTGATTTCATGGGGACTTTAAGCTCAATCAACAACATTTGTGGCAGAATGTTGATTGCTACAACAATAAAAATTTGATTCTTCTCTTGTTTTATTAAAAAAAAAGGAAAAATAAGAAAGAGAACCTACAATGGAATTCAATTGGGCACATTTTCTATTGCTTGTGTATTATTTGAGCTGTCAAGTTGTTCTCTCCATTTTTGTGATAGTTTTAAGGTCGTAGGTGTTATTTTGTCAAGTTGTAAAGTTGCATGTACTCTACTTTTCAAAAGGTGGTAGTTTTTTTGTTTTTGTTTGAAATATTTTTGAATGAAGTCTCATGCTCACCAAGACTGAATTTATTTGATCAAAATACAGTAAGACAGGAATATTGTGAAATATTATTACAGTTTAAAACAACTGATTTCTACTGTAATACGTTTTAAAATGTAATTTATTCCTATGATGGCAAAGCAAAATTATCAGCATCATTACTCCAGTCCTCAGTGTCACATGATCCTTCAGAAATCATTCTAATATGCTGATTTGCTGCTCAAGAAATATTTCCTATTATTATTATCATCAATGTTGGAAACTGTTGTGCTTAATAATGTTTTTGTGGGAAACTGTGATGCTTTTCTCAGTATACAACATTTATTTGAAGAATAAATCTTTTGTAACCATTTAAAAGTCTTGACTATCACTTTAATATCAGTTTAATGCATCTTCGATTTTTTGAACAGCAGTTTACATAGAATTATTATTATTTTTTTCATTTGCATCTTGTGGCCAAACCTTTGAAACAGTGATCCGCTGTAAGTGTCTCTTTTCATTTTTGGGTGACCTGTCCCTTTAAACTACCCCCCCCCCATATCCAACACACATCCTATACCAGCACTCGCATACGTTCATGTACTGATAAATGACTCCTGCTGCATCCTGCCTGTCTTCAATGTCCAAGTTTTCATTTCCCCTCCTTCTCGCTTGTTCCTTGTCCAACATGACATCTTGGAGCACTAAAGCTCATTGCTCCTTTCTGTAGAGTTACTCTCTGCCCGCCACCAGTTGCAGAGCAAACGCTATTGCTTTCAATGCAGCTTGATTACATCATGGAGAACAAATGATGCCAGAGCTGCTGGTGACAACATGTGTGGGCAGGAAGTGAAGCTCTGCCACAGTACAGCAGCCTTCATGGGAAATGGCTTTCTCTCTCACAGTAACTATGTCGTCACCCAAGAGAAATTATCCCACCAAGCGGTTTCCTGGGATGCTTGATCAGAATTGTATCATAGTTTCAGTGCATTCTAATCAAGTTGCTTGAATGACGTGAACTAATGACTTGTTTTGTTTAGCTTTTTATTGCCTGGGACACTGGGCCTGGCTTTCTCAAAGGGCTCTATGATGAAAGATGGGATTGTTGAGGGGGTTTGAAAGGCCACGTAGGTGTAATGGAGCTGAAAAATAGCAGTACAGTGTTCACTCGCTGACAGTTTTGTCTACACACCACCAGTTACAACATTCAGATGCATAAGATCTGGCGGAGGCGGCTGACTGTTCACTCCCATTCGTGAGTGTGTGACTTCTAATAGGAATAATCAGAATTCGTTGGATGATATTTGACCGTTTGCAGATTATCAGATTTGGTACAGTTCCTAAAACTACCACGTCGTTGTCAGTGGAGGATAAATGTCTTCCGCTTTCAGATATTTTTGAGGTTCGGAAGAAGTGGCTTGTACCAGGTTGCTCTGAAAGGCCAAAGGAGGACACTTCCTGCTTGTATGATCAGAGTGTTTGTGCTGACTTTTATTTATTTATGAGCAGTATAAAATGTGTATGGCCGAACCTTTGAAAGTTTAGTTGAAGTTTTTAATCAGCGGGTGATGTGCTTTGTTTGCTGCCACACTTTGAAGATTATTGTTGATTCTGCAGGTATTGAATTGCTTGAAGAAGGCTTTTGTGTGGCATCTCTGCATCTCATTGGAGACAGAATGAGGGTTTTCTTCTTGCAAATGACAAGATAGAATGTAGACTAAATGGTTGAATGTGCTCTATTGCTTATATATGCGTGTTCAGAAATCCAGCTGCTTTGTCTTAATCTTGTTCCTTGACTCCGTCATAGGATAATTATTTGGAAGAGGGAGGCCTCCATTGTGTTACGTCTGTTCTTTTATGTCTAAAGATTTTGAAGAACACTTGAAATCAGGACTCTTTGTTGTGTTCTTTTCAACAACATCAATGGATATAATTAATCCAATGCCAGAGAACAGATGTTATAGGCGAAAAGGCTCTTTTCACCACTGTTTTTACCAAAGGGAACATTTTATTGCTCAGAGTTTGACCTTTCATAGATCAAGACTCTTCATGGAATTCTCATTATTTAAATATCGACTTCCATATTTGTTTTCTACAACTGCTTAGGAGAAATAAAAACCGATAACGTGGATTAAATGTGGATGGCATGGCTTAGTTTGGTTTTGAGTGAATTTGGTGAGAAATGTTTGAGTACTTATATTTGAGCATTTTGAAATCACTGATTTTTGAGCACAATTTGAGACATTGTTTAGATTCTATGCCTAGAAACGGCCCTGGCATTACATATTAATCTAATTTCTGTCTAGACCAAACAATTGAGTAGCAAAAAAATGAAATGAGAAATAGGGCTGTCAAACAATTAATCGTGATTAATCACATCCAAAATATATTATATATAAATATTTTATATATAAATATAAAATTTTTCGGTAAACATAACAACTGTTCATCGTCAGTTCATATTAACTAATGTGGCTAACTAATGTTAACAAATGGTTAAAGTGAAATTGATTAATTGAATGTTTTAAGAAGAATTTGACTGATGATCACTGATAATGTTGATTTATGATATTTATTTTATTATTAATTAATTATTATTTATAAATATTACCAATAAATTTTTATTGTGGCTGTATTTAAATTTTTTTTTTTTAATTATTATTATTGTTGTTGTTGTATTAATTCAATGGGCTGAACTAAATCACTTCATGTAACAGAAAAATGAAGCAAATGTGTGATTACACATACTTGGAGTTGTTTTTACTCCAGGGTGTGAGCATGGATCAACTGGTGTCTGTAGTTACCAGGGCTGGGTATCGAGTTAGATACTTTTTAGGCACCGACCGAAATGCCTAGATACCATCGAGTATCGAAAAACGTCTCGTCGTTCGGTACCAAATTTCGATACCTAAGGGGTTAATCTCATCAGCATCAGTGAGCCAATAAGCCTGCAGCACTAGCCGGTGTGTTCGACTAGAAGAGGTGCGGAGCAGATCGATCATCCGCGAGAGCGATTCGAAAGTGCACGGAGCAGTCTGCTCTCTTTAGCTCTCGTGGTACTGTAATACACAGATCAGTCTGCACAGTCAGTCGGCAACAAGTCAAACACACCTGCTAGTTTACACCGGTTACACTCAGAGATGTGGCGCACATGTGAGGCTGTAGTGCGAATGCGTCCCAGCACCCTTAGATGTAAGGCTACATTTACACTGTCTCGTCGTACTGGCGTTTCCACTGCGTTTCAAGCTGGCTTTCCACTATCTCCGACAAACGACAAGTGACAGACCGGTCATTCAGAGAGTAGCGCGGGAAGTGTGTGGAGTTCTGATCATATGCAGATGTCCGTTCATACTAACGTTACAGGACCGAAAGCACGTGTTGTGACCATTCATGCAAACTGTAGCATCATGCTACATAAGACAATAAATAAGATTTATATTCCGCTTTTACTCAAAACTCACTTTAAACCACCATCGAGTGTTTGTAATAACTTCCGATTACAGTCTAATGTGTGCTTTGGTCATGTAATGTTGCTGAATTGAAATATGTTATCTGAATCAGAGCAGTGATCATGGAAGAGAGAACACAAGCAGACAGCGCTGGAAGCTGCTAATGCTCATCAGTAAATCAGTGGAAAATAAATAGAAATCATGATTCTGTCTGAGCTATGCGTTTTAAAACGAACACGCACTAGTGTAAATGTAGCCTAACAGATGTATAAACTGAAGACTATTTGAGCAAAAAAAAAAAACGAAAAACGTATAATTCAGGAACTGGCATCGAAGTCAAGGTATCGGTATCGGTATCGAATATTTTTGAACGATA
Organism: Sinocyclocheilus grahami; assembly: GCF_001515645.1. NCBI lineage: Eukaryota > Metazoa > Chordata > Actinopteri > Cypriniformes > Cyprinidae > Sinocyclocheilus > Sinocyclocheilus grahami. Next base: position 201,138 of record NW_015506260.1, on the reverse strand, counting down.
CCCAGCCCTAGTAGTTACAGTGTAGAAATTTAGACTAGCTTTTTACATTTTCTGAAGAAGATGCCTGTTAAAAACCCACTGTCACAATCCTATGCTGTGGGTGGTTGCTAGGGTGTTATTAAGCAGTTGCTAGAGTGTTGCTTAATTAATTGGGTGAACTGTCCTTTTAAACAGCAGGTCAAAAACTTAAATGGAATGACCAAGTTGAGTGGGACAGAGACGGTACAATGGACAGAAAAGAAAACATTGTAGTGTTTTATTAGCAATGTTCAGTCAAAAACCTTCAGGTATTTTTCATTTTCAAAAATAAAAAGCCTGGAAAAGGTTATAAACATTGTGAACATGGTTTAATATAGAAGTTTTACTTGTGGTGGATGTCCTGTTGGCTTAGTCTATTCTGTTTCAGAGCTATTTTTGCTCTCTGGGACAGTGAAGTTGCACTTAATATTTTGGGCGTGGGCTTTCAGCAATCCTGTTTTCCACTGTGGTTGCTATGAAGATGGTCTCAGAAATGTGATGAATTTGCATCTCACACACACACGAGATGATTGAGGCTGCTCTCTGTGGTGAAATTACATATTACGGTTGGGCAGAGAAGGGCAGAATCAGCAACCATACATGCCAGTCCGGTCAGGGGTCTTTAAATAACTCCTGTAGGAGTAACTCACACACACATGGAGTATCTTTTTAGCACATGCTTTCAAAGAAAGCCTCTCATGCACTCTATCTCACACATTCATTCACACGCTTTTCCAGGCACGCGGTGTGTGATAAGCATGTATCTGTTTGCATAGCTGCACACACACTGTGGGAAGCAGCGTGAGGCGGTTTAGTCAAGGCCGTTTCCATGCAGCATTCTGCTAACAGAGGAGGCACTTTAACCTGGCACAATGCAAATACTCACAAGCATGTAAGCCGTCTGTCTCATAGCACAGATCAGAGCCTCCTCTATCTGTCTCTCACTCTCTCTGCAGCTCTACCACAAACATCTGCCTGTTTCATATGATAGCAGTCATATTTCATTACCCACAGAAAAGCTGATGCCGCTTCCCGCTTCCCACTCCATTACATAATCTTTGATACACGACAAACTATGTAGATGAGGTAAATCAAACGATTTGCTTGTCTAATAATCCAGCCCAGACTCAATTGTGCTAAACATTGTGTGAGAAAAAAGTTTGCGCTATCGGCTACTGTAGTTTCTGTCGCAACAGATGTCAAAGTGTCTTACTCTCTGTGTGCTCAGTTCTCTGGGTTTACTACTGCTAGTTTGAATGTTTCAGAACTGGAGAACGTTTCTTATCAATTAGAACAATCTCTTCCTTATTAACCAGTTTAAAATTTTAAACTGATGAAAATGTCAATGATGCTTGCCTATGCAAAACTTGGCGCCATGATAATAAGGCTGTTAGCGTTCTGCTAGGTGTTTGCAGGGTGAATGCTAGTGCTTTGGACATGTGTAAATTGTCTGAATATTTTTATTTCACATTCTGTATCTTGTATTTATTGAGTTCTACAATTATCAATGCCACAACAAAATCTAATAAAACATTCAGATTTTTTGCCGCAGTGTTAGAGTTGTTGGGGTGTTCCTATGTAGATGGGTTTCTTAATAAAATTAACCATGGCTTAATTATAGTAAAAATGTAGGAACCATGGTTTTTCAGCGTATTGATTACTATTTGTATGAACACAGTTTTACTACAAAGACCATGATTAAAATATGGTAAGTGTAGCAAAACCATGGTTAATTTGTGGTTACCTTGGTTTAACTATAGTAAGTTTTTTTTGTTGTTGATTGTTTTGTTTGTAGTAAAAACCATGGTTAATTTTCATAAGGGGTGTTTTGCTGGGTGCTTTGCTGAAAACAAAAAAGAGCTAAATCCAGCCTAAGGTTGGCTGGTCTTAGCTGATTTAAGATGGAAGATACTGGTTTCTACTGGTCTCCCAGCTTGACCAGCAAAGACCAGCCTGACCAGCTAAAGAAGTGGCCAAAACCCTTCTAAAACCAACCTGCAAACCAGCTATGACCAGGCTGGAGGACCAGCTAAAACCAGCCAACCAGCTTAGGTTGGTTTATTTTTTTTCAGCAGGGAGGTGCAAAACTCGGGGCCACAGTGTTAGGGATGTTAGCGTGTTGCTATGTTGTTTTTAAGGTGTTTTGCTGGGTGATTCCTAGTGCTTTGCTAGTTGCTACAATGTTAGTGTATTGCTATGTGGTTATTGGGGCATTCTGGGTGATTGCTAGTTCTTTCCTTGGTGCAAAACTCAGGGCCACAATTTTAACGTGTTACTATGTGGTTGCTGGATGTTTTGCTAGGTGCAAAAACTAGGTTCCATGATACTAGGGTTATTAGCATGTTGCTGTGTGGCTAGTCAAGTCAAGTCAAGTCAAGTCACCTTTATTTATATAGCGCTTTTAACAATACAGATTGTGACAAAGCAACTGAACAGCATTAATTAGGAAAATAGTGTCAATAATGCAAAATGACAATAGTAAACACTCATTTTTCAGTTAAAGACAGTTCATCATTGAATTCAGTGATGTCAACATCCAGCTCAGTTCAGTTTAAATAATATCTTTGCAATCATGTCGACGATAACGCTGGAAATGAAGTGTCCCCAACTAAGCAAGCCAGAGGCGACAGCGGCAAGGAACCAAAACTCCATCGGTGACAGAATGGAGAAAAAACCTTGGGAGAAACCAGGCTCAGTCGGGGGGCCAGTTCTCCTCTGACCAGACGAACCAGCAGTACAGAAAAATCAATATAAGACGTAATAAAACAGACGATGAATAATATTAACAGCAATTATTATATGATGCAATCAAACTTGTAGCAAAATGTGGTAGTTCTGTATGTTGTTTCAGGGTTGGCATCATCTGAGGTCCTCTGAGGGGTTGCATCATCTCTTCTCAGGTGTTCTGGATCCAGACTGAAGCTTGTGTAAATCCTAGTTACCACGGGATATTTGTTTAACCCAAACTAACGAATAATAATGTGCATTTGATTAGATATAACTGCAGTAAAAGATTATGACTGCAGTAAAAGATTATGAGATGCATTATTTGAATGCTTGGCCAAAGAGATGTGTCTTTAATCTAGATTTAAACAGAGAGAGTGTGTCTGAACCCCGAACGGTATCAGGAAGGCTATTCCAGAGTTTGGGAGCCAAATGCGAAAAAGCTAGTGGGGTGTTCTGAGTGATTGCTAGGGCATTTCTAGGTGCAAAACCTGATGCCACAATGCTAGGTTTTTAGCATGCTTGCTGGTTACATGTTAGTGCTTTTCTAGGTGCAAAATGTGGCACCACAATGTTGGGGTTGTTAAGATGTTGCTATGTGGTTGGTAGGTGTTCTGTTAGGGAATTACTTTTTGGCCTTTCTAGTCAATGACATGGCTCTGCCATTTTTTTTAATGTCTATGACTGTTTTCAAAACTGCCCCTTTTTACCTTTTATATAGCACTTTATTTGAGGAGACATACACAATTTTACACATACACATTACACATACTATTGTGCTTCATACAGCTTGTTGGGGGTTGACAGGAGATCACTAAAGATCACAGCAAACCTCCAAAGCTGTTAGATCCCAAGTGTCACAAATGCAGCTTCCAGACACTTCTCTTTCCAGGATCAGCTCATACATGCTGCTCACACTGGAGAAGACCTTGAACAGGTTTGATGTGACTGAGTTTACACCCTGGAGAGATGTTGTCAACACACTGTCCTGCAGCCCACAGTTGGTGGGGCAATTTATTTGAAGGATTGATTCTAGAGAGCTGTGGTCAGAATATAATGCTAAAAATCATGATTCTTTCTTGAATTTCATATGCAGTATACATACAGTATATACATGCATATGTTTGATAAGTACAAGTAGACGGAAGAAGTTTTTATAAATACACATACACATTACACATACTATTGTGCTTCATACAGCTTGTTGGGGGTTGACAGGAGATCACTAAAGATCACAGCAAACCTCCAAAGCTGTTAGATCCCAAGTGTCACAAATGCAGCTTCCAGACACTTCTCTTTCCAGGATCAGCTCATACATGCTGCTCACACTGGAGAAGACCTTGAACAGGTTTGATGTGACTGAGTTTACACCCTGGAGAGATGTTGTCAACACACTGTCCTGCAGCCCACAGTTGGTGGGGCAATTTATTTGAAGGATTGATTCTAGAGAGCTGTGGTCAGAATATAATGCTAAAAATCATGATTCTTTCTTGAATTTCATATGCAGTATACATACAGTATATACATGCATATGTTTGATAAGTACAAGTAGACGGAATAAGTTTTTTTTTTTTTTTATACAATGTCATTCAAACCTCAAAAACAGTAGTCTTTATTAGGAGTGATTTTAACATGGCAGTGTGTCACGAAAGACGGATCACGCATGTCCTGTGTTTAGAGGACAGAGGAAGCTGTCCCATCCACTGCTGAGTGGGGTGCAGGGCAGGCACCCTGCAAGTGTCCCATCCAGGGGGAAATTCCTGCGAACAGGAGTTCCCCTCATCTCTGAGCGCTCTGTTCCACATGATGTCATATTGTCTGTTGGTGGCCTTGTGGAGGAACTAAACCTCTGATCTTTATTTTTGTTGCAGGACAATAGAGCTGGGTTTGTTAGGAATTGTATACGTACAGGAAATACTTGTCCCTGACTATACAGTGTCGTTTCCTGACCACTCAGTGCTGTGAAGTCATCATCACATATCTCGCTCTTTGGTTAAATTGAAATAAACTGGGTTTAAATTGGGTTAAATAAAGTACATTTGCATATTTAAAACTTTGAACTGCTTTCTGACACATTTCAGAGCGTAGTGACTTGCATAGCTAGAAGCAATCGTTTTACTGAAATCATCATAGTTTATACCAAAATGTGTAACTAAACTGTAGAATGAATTGTAGAGATTCTAATTGCCTTCCTTGACTTTTTTCTCTTTTCAGGTGTATCTCATCAATGTCACATACTCTGACTCCACATCCCACATCATCTACAGAAGATACAGTAAATTCTTTGACCTTCAGGTAGGCTTGCTTAAGTTTAACAGTTGCAAACTCTCTCTCTGTCTAACTTCTCTTACTTTTATGTTATTTTCTCAGGTAATGGGTATTCACCTCAGAACTGAGTTTAATGTCTTTTTAATGTCGGTCTTATGCAAGCCAGGGCTACGTTTACACGCCTATTTCTCCCTCTTTCGCCCTCTTTCTCACTTTTAAATGTGCTTTATTAGCATGACACGTTAATAATGGTGCATTTTTATTCCCAAAGCAGTAGCAAGTTAGAGGAGAATGAATAATAAGGAGAAGAAAGAATGCAATGAAAGTCTAATGCTATTTAATGTAGCATGCGTTACAGGCTGGAGCCGAGTGGTTATGCTGAATGACATTTATGGGTGTATTTTACAAATTAAAGTCTAGCTCTGCGACAGAGCTCTGAGGATACCGTCGCCAATAACAATATTTGCTTTGGAAGCAGAAGGGAGGAAAGACAGCGTTCACAGCCAACCCTTCAGGTGCAGCGAGGCCCCTCTGTAAAGTCTGGAAGAAAGAGTGTGTATGTTGTTGTGTGAGGATGTGTGTAGGGTTGAGATGACTGTGCACATTTAGTTGCAGTGTAAGCATGTGTCTATGAACATATCTGTACAATTGGTACAGTACCGGTTTATTTACATTGTGTCTATCACTAAAAAATGGTTAAAAGTTTCATAGTATCGTCGTGTTTTTTGGACATGTGCTGTCTTTTTGGATTTACACTACTGTTGAAAAGTTTGGGGTTGTGTGATTTTTGGTGTTTTTTAAAAGTCTTTTATGCTCTTTTTGTGCTCTTACCTGCATTTATATGATCAAAAATGTGGAAAAAACTGTAACATTGTGTTATTTTTTTAGTTTGAAATAACTGTTTATTATTTGAATACATTTTAAAATGTAATTTATTCCTGTGATGGCAATACTGAATTTTCAGCATCCATTAGTCCAGTCTTCAGTGTCACATGATCCTTCAGAAATCATACTAATATGCTGCTCAAGAAAAAAATTCTTATTATTATTTTGAATTTTCTTTTAAATAGAAATATTTTGAAATTATCTTTATTTTCTTTACTGTCAGTTTTGATTGATTTAATACATCCTTAAAACTTACTGATCATATAATTTTTTAAAACTAGTTTAAATAAATATATCATGACAATGTAAATTTTTGATAATGTACTATAGTAATACCATATATATTTTGTACGTAAACCGTAGTAGTGCCATATTTTTGGATATGTACAATGTCTACACCTTTTTTGACAAGGTAACAGTCAACCAGTAACAAATTTATTTGCAAAACTTGGAATTATTAGATAATTTTAAAACGGTGTCCTCCAGGCTTAAAAAGTCATGGAAATGAATAAAACAATAAAAAATGTTGGTATTTTATCAGCTTGAAATTCCACTTTGTGATTACAATCTCTGTAAAATACATAAATTATAAAAGTTATTGAAATTGATTGGTCAAATGTAGCAACCCTGAACTGGACATGCATCATAGTAATACTACTGTATTCTTTAAAGTACCTTTGAAGTAGTGTGTATACCATGGCATTTGAAATGGAACTATGGTATATCAACATACCATCAACATCTGATACCATCACTACACGTATATCATGGTACACTGTTCCTCAGTACAGTTTTTGGTAGGGATGTATTTGTGTGTGTAGGGTGTTTAGGGCTCCCCCTTGGTTCTTCCATATCCATCTACAGTCTGTTGAGGTGATTAGTCTTCTGTCTCAAATACTCCAGTGTTTAACAGAGGACTAATGGTGGCCATGTTGTGTACTGGGTGAAGTCAAAGATTGAGTTCCTGCCTCTCCATACAGGAACAATAACAAATGTAAGGAAAAGGGAAGTGTCTTTTATGAGATGTCAGCAGATGTTTCAGATCATTCTAACAACGTATAAAGTACTTGATTGTGCTGACTCTGCTTATTGGTGTTAGTAGTTTTGTAGTTTTAGTAGTTGAGTTTGGGTTTGTTGTAGCAAATAGTAGTTTCTTTGTAAATACACTTAGGTTTGGGTTTCTGTGTTTGGGACAGTGATAGCGAGTGCACTACTGTTCAAAAGTTTGGATTCAGTAAGGTTTTAAAACTAAATGAATGCTTTTCTTCAGCAAGGATGCATTAAAAGTTACAAAAGTTACAGTAAAGACTTTTACACGTAAAAAATTATGTTTCAAATAAAGGCTTTTATTTTGAACATTCTATTTAATATAATATTTTACAATATTATATCTTTTTTACTGTATTTTTTATTTAATAAATGCAGCCTTAGTGAGCGTAAGAGACATTAAAAAAAATTACCGACCACAAACTTTTGAGCAGTAGTTTATATTAAACTAATGAGACTGTGAAAAATGTGTTTTAAGAGGACTTTTCACTGTATTCAATGTGAGCTTTTACAGCAATTTGACATCAATAGTGGATATGTACTCTAAATGCACATAGAATCAATAGTAATGTTGTGAATACTATTTACCACATTTAGCACTGTGTTCATCTCAACCACAGCTGATTGACAGGCTCTCATTTATTCAATTCCCAAAGTTACTCTTATAATGTTATCATTACCTACTTGCAACATATAGATTATAGCAAGAATAAAGCCAAACGTCGTTGTCTGAAACAGAAGTAAGGAGAATAGGGAAGCGATAAACTGTTTGGTAAATGTGCCTATGGATGGTTTTGTTTTGTATTAGTACAGTCATCAATCCCATTATCTTTCAGTGTTCAGTGTTATCTAATGCACTGGTTAGCATTAACATTGTTCATTGTTTATGAAGTTTAGTTGAATTCCAAGTTAAACAAGTGAACTGTGCTTAAAAGCTTCCCCAACACACTGGCAGCTGGTTAAACACTATTTAACCATTTTCTAATGCTCCACAGTTCATTTAAAACAAAATCAGTCACGCTGGCCAAGAAAAAGACCCTGCGCTTTCATTCAGCTAAGCTGAGCCACGGTCTTTAGTTATCCAAACACACGTGCAGACTCAAATGTACAACGTCTGCAAGTTTGGCCTTAATTGTACCTTCACAAATGCTATCATATTCTGCATGTCCTTTAATTATCCCTTACAGACATTTACCATGGTAACTATAGTTTACAATGAAACAGCCTACCATGCTTACTGCAGTTGATAGAGCAATAAAACTGTGGTTAGGCTGGTACACTATTTGCCTTGCCAGAAAGATTCTGAAAGCCTCCTACTCTGTTTAAAAGAGAGGCCACAATCATTTTGTATGCTTTTACCGTAGCAATATAACTGCAGGAACTGTGCTAGTTTGACAGGAAACTATGGTAAATGTTTGGAAGGGATAAGCCATCTGACTTATCCTTATTATCAGCACTAACTAGCATTTTGGTGCAAATGTTGTTCCTGCTAAATAATCGTCTTCATTTTTATTATAGTAATGGCAGATGCAGTTATAGTTCTAAATGTGCTTAAGCTTTTATTTCTTTTATAATAAATACAAATTAGTGGTGCCTGGCAACATTGCTGCAAAATGATATTACGCTGCTTCTTGCAAAGTGAAATATTTAGTAACTAGTGCTAAAACGGTGTTCAGTTTGATCCGAAACGGAAGCGTGCGAATCTGGCAACATTTTGTTCCATTTGTCGTTGTATGTATTGCATCAATTTGGAAATGAAATGTCCAGTGAGTGGAGCTCAAAGAATTAATGCTCTATCGCATTTGAAAATAACATACCAGCTACAATAAACCGTACCCTAAAAGCAAACATGAGATACAAACTGAAGCAACCATGACATTTTCAGTCGACTTTACAAGTGTTTGAGCTGTTTTATCATGACTCATTGTCTTTCACGGGACTCGTAGCAGTGCTGTACCAGGTGCGCTACTGAGCAAGTTTACTACATCAGAAAATCCATACATATGCAGTTGGCTATGTGATGCAAACGTGTATTACGAAAATGTATTACTGTACAAATCACGCATTATGGTACAAGCATTTTGAGGCCATAACATAAGTATTATTCAAGGAGCTGTAAAAAGGTGCGCTACTGAGCAAGTTTACTACATCAGAAAATCCATACATATGCAGTTGGCTATGTGATGCAAACGTGTATTACGAAAATGTATTGCTGTACAAATCACGCATTATGGTACAAGCATTTTGAGGCCATAACATAAGTATTATTCAAGGAGCTGTAAAAAAAAAAAAAAAAAAATCTTTATTGTTGGTTATTCCTAGGTCAAAGTATAAGCACAGAGGTGACCGTGCATTCTCTGTAGTTGCCCCCAGACTCTGGAATGAATTACCTATCACAATCAGACTTGCCCCCTCTGTATCTGCTTTTAAATCTATCTTAAAAACGTATTTGTTTGATAAGGCTTATAATCTAAATTAACATTCTCCTGCCTTACATTTTATTGTTTTTATTATACTTTGTGTATTTTTAAGTAAATGTGTTTTTGTGTTTTCATTAAATTTTTTTGTAAAGCACATTGGACAACCATGGGTTGTAATTAATGGTGCTATATAAATAAATTTGCCATTGCCATCTATTAATCAATAATCTGCCCCTGTATTTATAATTTGTGTAAAAAAAAAAGGTTGTTGGTGTGTTACTGCCACTAGTGGATGTTCATTTCACCTGGAAACTGTAGTGATTTGTACCTATAGGTACATTTTTGGAGTTTTACGTGGGAAAAAAATTATGGTTTTGTAGAAACTTCACAGTGATCTAAAAGTAGTGATGATTGTTTTACCTATGGTTATCCACTGTAAAACTATGGCTATTATGCCAGCAATATGGTCAGTTTTCTTAAGGGGTGGGTGTATATTCTTGGATGTATATCAGGAAGCCTCTATTGTTTGTACTTCTAGGTGCTTGTCTGAAGTTTCAGGTTTATTTTGTCCTGTCTGGTCTCTGTGGAGCAACCACCCACAGAGCTTGTGTATAGCTAACTCAGAGTACATAAAGGCTATTTTCAACTGCAGACTAGTAGCAATTGTGTGATAAAAAGTAAAGCTTGCATCTGTCTCAAAGCTTGGAGATTGGTTAGAGTGGATTCTCTAGCCCAAATCTAAGGCCTCTATCCCATGTGGATATGCAGGTACAGAATGAAGTATTGTGAGCAGAATGTTAAGAGGTGAACTCTGCTGCTTAGGTTACTCCTAGAGGAGGTGGGTGTGTCTCATTGTCAAGTGATCTGGCCGTGCTCCATTACTGTAGTACACTCAGGTCTTCATCTTATCGTACAGCACTGCAGAGTCCTGACATCTGCATAATGCGGGAGGTGATTCATCCTGGATTTTCCACCCTCACTCTAAATTCGTGGTCCTTTTTTAGCCTATATTTTATTTGGAAGAAGGTGAGAAATTGAAAATAATAAATGGTTCAGTTGTTCAGAAACTGGGAAAAGGGTAACAAACAGTTGGTCTGACAGGGTTAGGGATAAATTGGGATACTTGATTAGTCATCCATCAACTGGCTTAGTCAATTCTTGAGTTAAACTGGATTTTTTTTTAATCTTTATTTTTAGCAGACATCTTTTAAATGGCATGAATTTAGAGACAACCTTTCTGGAAGTGTTTTAGCATGCTAACAGCTTATTAATAATAGCAATGGGAAAGACAGCACACTGAAATCAAGAAGTGAAATGAGAAGAAATAAGAAGCCAACCAAATTTGTAGCAAACAAAATGTATTATTATTCCATTTATTTGAATGTATTATTTGATGAATAATTTATTACGAGCATATTTATTTTAAATTACTAATAGACTGCAAATGCATTGTTTATAGTTGGACTATGTACACTATCGTTTAATAGTTTGGGGTCGGTCATTTAAAAGAAAAAAACGAAAATAAATGATTACTTTTATTGAATAAAGATGCATTAAATTAATGAAATATGACAGTAAAGATGCTTCTAATGTTACAATAATTCTATTTCAAATAAATGCTGTTCTTTGGAATTTTTTATTCATCAAAGAATCCTAAAAATGTATAATGGTTTCCACAAAAATATAAAAATATCATATCAGCATATTAGTATGATTTCTGAAGGATCATGTGACACTGAAGACTGGAGTAATAATGCTGAAAATTCAGCTTTGCATCACAGGTATAAATTACATAAAAAAATGTACATTAAAAACATTTTGGATTTTAATAATATTTGAAAATGTTACTGTTGCACTGTAACATTTGGTGAGTATATAAGATATTTCTGTCAAAAACATAAAAAAATCAGGGCTTCCATATGAGCAACTAGTTGACTAGTCATTCAAACAACCCACTGACTAGTCTGTTTTGAAAATATGTAGTTAGGTTTGCGCAGTCTGGAATAACCCCCTTTCGCTATAACTTGAAAGCCTTTTGTGAAAAGCACAATTGAAGCACAGGGGAGCATAATGCGTCATACTGTAATCAATGTACTGGGGTTCTTGATAACTTCTGAGTGATCTGAAAGCCTAGTTGTATATGCAGGCTCCCCAGGCTTTAAGAGCGTCATTGTGTGGGCTGCTAAGCTGGTTGAGATAGGGATAAGAACAATACACCTGACAAAACAACATAGTCATGACATCTGCTTTGCGTTTTCCTCTCATCTAAGCTGACTCTGTCAGCTGTACTCAGCTTAAGCTGTCCAAGACCCAAACCAAGATCAGCCGACTGCAGGATTTAACATGCACTGAATGAGAGGATCTCTATCTTGTGTAAAGGGACCACATTTGATGGCTATGTTTCAGTGAAAATGAAAACTTCTGGTTTTGTGGATATGCAGAGATTTTTGAGCTCTATAGGTAGTTTTGCGTAGCCAGACTTTCAGATTGACAGCAGAAGGTCTGGGAACCTTGGCCGCTTTGGATGGAACAGGAAAAGCAACCCATCATATTTAGTGTTGTGCCGCATCATGTTTAGGGGCGTGGAAATGTCACCACAATAACAGACTGGTGTGTAAAACTCTTGGACATATTTAAAATATTCTATGCCGTGAACTTTATATATTTCACATACTTTTGAAAATCCAGCGTTTAGTTTAGAACCTGATAAGCGCTCAATGTCACAGTTGTAAACACGACAGCTTTCTTCTTTCGTGAGGGGTTTGGCATCACATCATCTTTGTTTCTAGGCAGAATGTTAAAGAACGTGACACACACATCTCCTGAAAGTCCTGTATAATTTAACCAATCTGATTACGACATCGAAACTCCTGAAGTGTTTCCAGCTAAGTGTGCCGTATGCATCAGACGTTCAGCCAGCGATCCGTAGGCGTGATGTCTGGGGCTGAGACTAAGCTGTTAGGTACCCAATATTTTATTTTATTTTTTGATTTGTTTTGAAATTTTTTTTTTATTTTATACTTTATTTTTATTTTTGTACTATTTTTTATTTTAAATACTATTTTAAAATACTATCTTATTTTATTTAAATTTGTTTTATTTTATTTTATTTAGCACTTTGTAACAAGTATATTTTTTATTATTTTTTCATATATTTATATATTTTAAATAACATTAGACATCTTTTTATTAACAAATACTGTCTTCTTTTATTTAAAAATTTAATGAAATTATATATTTTTGAAGGTATCTATTTAACCAGTACCATCTTATTATTTTATTTTATTTTGTTTATTTTAATTTAATTTAATTTAATTTGAGAATTTATGTATTTTAAGCAATACTTTAAAGGCATCATTATTTTATTAAGTAATGTTTTATTTTATTTATGTATTTTAAATAATATTTTCAGGGGCATCTTTTCATCAAGTACTGTCAAGGTCAGTATTGACAGTATTGATACTTATACATATACTGATTGAATAGATTTTTTCCCCCTCATTTTTTTTCAAAGCAAGAATCCACTGTATCCAATACTGTATCCATTTAACATTATATTTGAAATTTTGTAGTATTTAATAGGCATAAAGCAAATTATCAGACTAGTTACATCTACACTGTACAGCACTATCTCAAATATATAGTGCGATAATATTGCATGCCTTTTCCTCTTTCCTTTGCATGTTGTTCACAGGTATATAGTAAAATATCATTAAAATTGAGTCTAGATTTAGTCTAGTCTTTTTGCTCTGAACTTTTTGAAGTAGCTTTCGACATGAATGCTCAACTTCTCTTACCACTCCTTGGTCCTCAGAATTTCAGAACATGAACCCATCTGACACTGGATGATCTCCCCAAGTACGTGCTCTGGCCAATGGAGGGTCATTCAGTCTAGACATGGCCCGGCCCGAAAGTCCAAAACGGGTGTCTAGACCACAAGGCACGGCAGGCACGCCACATCTCCACCAGCGGCTGGGTAACTCAAGGCCTCAGCGCTTTGGGGGCATTCAGGGACGCTCCGCTCTGCATATTGTACTCATGTCAGTGTGGGAAGAAGGAGCCTAATTGTTGAAGCTGGATAAAGGCCTGTTTCATGAGCAAGGTCGAGTTGTAGTCAGAAGACCGACACCTACACTTCAGAGACACACTGGCCTTGTGCTCAAAGGGACAATGGAGGGTTTTGAGCCTGTGGTGAAGAGAGAAGTTGCCCTTGGCTCCTGATCTGAAGCCAGATTTGTACAAACGAGAAAAGCGAGAGAGACTAAATTTAGTGTTTCACAGTCCAGTCCATTTAGAAGGAGTTTTCCATCCTACTCTAGTTATTTCTTTATTTAACTCTTTAGTTGATGTTTTAGTTTCAAGACCAACCAGAGAGTGAGAAAGAGATCTCTGTAATTGCTTTATGAACATAAACCTTTTTATTAAATTCCTTGTAAACCAAATTATCTGGACAAATTATCAAGAAAAACTGTGTGGCATTCTTTGTAAAAAGCCAAAAGATGATATTTTAAAAAGTGTTAGTAGCTAAACAGTTTCGGTTCCCATTAAGAAATATACAATGAAAGTCAATAGGGATCAATTGTTTGGTTATCAACATTCTTCAAACTATTAATAGCTATAAAAAATATAGGTTTGGAAAGACACAATGGTGAGCAAATGTTGACTTAATTTTCATTTTTAGGTGGACTAAGCCATCCTAAGCTGATTTAAGCTGGTCTTTCAGCTGAAAAAATTGTGCAAAACCCCTCTAATATCTGCCAACAAACCAGCCTAACCAGGTTGTGAGATCAGCTAAGACCTACAAACCAACTTGGGCTGGTTTCTGTTGTTATTTTTCCTAACGAACCATCTGTGACAAAAGTTAAATGGTTAAATGAAACATAATTGGAGAGCCTCCAGAGCTACTAAGGTTTGGGTGTGAAGTTTTGTGATCTGGACTCATGTGCCAGCGTCGTGATGGATGCTTTGGGTCTAGTAATGAAGTGGGACTCTTTTGATGTGTTTGCCGCTGTGGCTGTGGTCATGTTTGTGTGTACTCGGATGTCAGAATGTGGCTTTATTTGTGCATTTTTGTTGGTGCCAGACTGTGGGACCACCTCTCTGACGTCTTTTGATGTTTTCGTAGACTTTGAGTCTGTATTGCCGCACAAATGAGCTTTGAGAGAGCATATTACTGAAACCAGCCTGTGAGCTATTAGAATAAAAATAGTAAAATATTTCCTTTCCATTCATTCAATGGCTCCATGGACGACATCTGAGCTGCTCTGGAACAGATTGTAGACAACTGAGACTGAGATTGTACATGTAGGAACTAACACAAGCTGCATTGAGTGATTGAACTGCTGCATACAATAATTTGTCAAGGAATAATTTCTGTGTTGGTTGAATAGAATTGTTTCATGTAAGGGTCAATGATGTGAATCTAGTTTTTTGCCTAGATTTATTAAGTCACATTTAAAATGGAATTTATTTGGATGATTACTTAAATTATTTCTGTTTTCATAAGTAGTGTATCATAATCTTTATTATTAGATATTGTTTTTAAATAATATTTTTTTGGCAGAGAATGCTCTATTGGCAGGTCTTCCAGCCAGTTCTATCAAACCTTTACAATTAATCCAGAACTCGGCAGCAAGATTAATTTTTAACGAGCCGAAAAGAACCCACGTCACACTCATAGTCGTACCCAGGCTTTTGATAAATAAAAATAAAACGAAATTATTTCCAATCTTTTGCAAATAAGATAAGATAAAGATATAGCTGACTCTAAACTGCAACTTCCTACTTTATTAACTTTCTAATCTAAAGTGTTAAATTAAGTGGAAAAGACAAGTCCAAAAACACTTATAATAGCTGGATCTGGCAACACTGTTGTGCCTGCCCCCTCACTCGCAACTCTCTCAAGCCTCATTCACTCCGTCAGCGTCTCGCAGCAATCATTTTCATAACAGGGACGCTAAACATTCTTGCAAACTGTCTAAACTGAATTATACATGTCATGCAGGCATTCATATGAGGAGTTTAACAGCAAATTAGTCATTCAAAGAACAAATTGTATTTTTGAACATGAAAAATTTACCGAGGTCCGGACCTTGGTGGCCTCATAGCTGGTTACGGGCCTGGTCACACCTGTGCTCATCAATTTGCACTGGCTACCAATAGCTGCTCGCATTAAATTCAAGGCATTAATGTTTGCCTACAAAACCACCACTGGCTCTGCACCACTTTACCTTAATTCATTACTTCAGACTTATGTGCCCTCTAGAAGCTTGCGTTATGCAAGTAAACGGTGCTTTATTGTGCCATCACAAAGAGGCACAAAATCACTTTCTCGGACTTTTACATTAAATGTTCCCTACTGGTGAAATGCCCTGCCCAACTCAATCCGAGCAGCTAAGTCCTTAGCCATCTTCAAGAATCGGCTAAAAACACATCTCTTCCATCTTTATTTGACCCTCTAACTCTAGCACTCTCTATTCTAATTCTAATCTTTATAAGCCTACAAAACCACCACTGGCTCTGCACCACTTTACCTTAATTCATTACTTCAGACTTATGTGCCCTCTAGAAGCTTGCGTTATGCAAGTAAACGGTGCTTTATTGTGCCATCACAAAGAGGCACAAAATCACTTTCTCTGACTTTTACATTAAATGTTCCCTACTGGTGGAATGCCCTGCCCAACTCAATCCGAGCAGCTGAGTCCTTAGCCATCTTCAAGAATCGGCTAAAAACACATCTCTTCCATCTTTATTTGACCCTCTAACTCTAGCACTCTCTATTCTAATTCTAATCTTTATAAAAAAAACTTGCCCCATTTACACTCTATTTATTTACTAACTGCTTGTTTTCTTAAAAAAAACAAAAACAACAACTAACACTTGGTTCTCTAATATTTTTGTATTCTATCTATTTATTTTCTTTTTATTTATTATACAATTAACAAAAGCAAAAAAGGCCTCTAACACTAGCTTGCTCTATTCTTTTTCTATTCTGCTTTCTTTTTATTTATTATATGATTTAAAAAAAAACCTTGCTACGTGTACTGCGTTAAGCTAGCTGAGACTTGTTATAGCACTTGCGTGTCATTGCTCTTTTGTTGATTTTGATTGCTTCCATTGTCCTCATTTGTAAGTCGCTTTGGATAAAAGCGTCTGCTAAATGTCTGAATGTAAATGTAAATATAAAATAATAAAATGATTGTGCCACAATATGTAGTGGTGGATCAATTTTATTATCATTATTATTATTATTAATAATAATAATATCTAAAAAATGTATGACTGTGCCAAATCAGTAATGTTTTTTTAAATATTAGATATGTTTACCTATTATGAAAAAGTGACGTTAGTTAAGCTCAAATGGACTAGACCCCAAAACATGATATTTATTAAAATATATATTTAAATAAAAATGTAATAAAAAAAAAAAAAGATTTGTACATTCACATGCATTTAAGGTGTAAGCTGTGAGGAAAATATTTTAGACCTTTTTACGATAGTATAACCACGTGACTTTTTTGTTTATTTTTATTTTTTTACTGTATTTTTTCCCCAAACATTTGAACCAAAATGATTATCTTTGTTTTTCAAAGATTATATTTTTAAACTGGCATTTGCATTTTGAACTAGATTTGTTATTTACCTTATTTGTTATTACCCATAATATGCAAGCAGTAATGAATTACTTAATTTTTGTCTTATAATAAGCATAAAAATATAAAAAAATTGGATGAAATAGTCTCAAGCTAATGGTTTTCTACCGTTTTTACAGTATTATAATTAAATATAATGATCAATTATTATAATTCAAATTATTTTTTCATCTTTTTTTTTAAAACCACGATAGTTGCAGTTCATTTTAGAATTGACTTCTCTGCAAAGAATACTGTCCATGTAATGTTGCTGCTGCCTTCTAACTGGAACAACTTTTTTGGAAACTAAACTGAGTTAGTTGTAGAAGTCTTTCTCTGAAAGGGAGGACTATGTTTGTTTAAACTCTTCCCTCTGGAGATTTCACTGTACAATTTATACACACACTGTCGCTGGGATGGGATCGTCCCTCCGTTTGATCCCCTGTGCTGAAGTTAGACTGGTTGGCAGAAAACATGGAAATTATTCAGAGAGGCTTGGAATAATGAATGTGTCTGACTTTGAAGCACTGTTTCTGTATGGATATAGTCATTGTGATGTACAGATGTGGAGTATGTAATTATGTCGCTGGCAGGAATGAGAGCAGGTCGCGTTTATATGTCCAGTGTATGTGAAGTGTTGGTTTTCTCGGGTGACCCAGATTTGCTAGGGTTTTCTCTGCACCTGGTTACAGTAGACACACACAGAACCACACACTTACTTTGGGCACTACCACTCTCCCAGGGGAAGTCCCTTGGCACACACTGCTATATACACACATGTTCTCTCTCTCTCGCTGTAGTAGACATTCAACAAAGCATGGACTGAGTTTCTTTTTCTATTTGAGGCTCTTTCAAGGTCCGCTTCCTACTGTTACTTTTGTATCATTTTTTTTTTTACATTTTTTTCCCTGAAGGTTACTTACAATGTAGGTCAAGATTTCTTGCACCAAAGTGGTTGTAATTTTGTTGCATTTTTTCATCCTCTTTCTGTCCCTTAGAATTAAATTCTATTTAATTAGAATTATAGAAATAGGTTGTCATCTCAGAGTAAAAAAGATAAATTGTGTAAAAAGGTCATTGTGAGATAAACTTTAAAAACAAGATCTATTTGTGAGATAAAAAGTCACAATTGGGAGAAATAAAGTTATTATTGTTATATATATAAAGATACATCGTAAGATACACAGTAACAATATGAAGATATAAAGTCACAACTGCAAGTTATAATCACATTGCAAAATACAGTCACATTGTATCTCGTAATTGTGACTTTATATCTCACAAAGTTGCAATTAAGAAATTTAAAGCCATATTGTGAAACTTAAATTGCGAAATATTCTGAAATGGTGAAATTGCTAAATATTCTGAAATTTAAAGTCAAACTGTGAGATATGAAGTCACAATTGTGAGATTTAAAGTCATATTGCAATATACAAAGTGACATTGTGAAATATAAAGTTGCATTTACGAGAATTGCAAGTCATTGCAAGATATTAAGTCTCATTGTAAGATAAAACTAAATCGTAAGATATACAGTAACAATATGAAGATATACAGTTGCAACTATATTGAAAGATAAAGTTGCTTTTATGAGAAACAAAGTCACAATTGCAAGTTTTATATGATATTGCAGGAAGTCGCATTGTGATATATAAAGCCGCATTTACGAGAAATGAAATCGCAATTGAAATATTGAAGACAAAATTAGAAAACAGTAATGCGAATCAAAGTCACAATTGTGAGATAAATTTTCAGTTACCTTTTTTATTTATTTGTAAATTATACTTGAAGGTGGAAACAAGCTTCCATAAAAGCATGCATAGAACTTTCAAATCTGTTTACTGTGGCACCAGAATGTGCAACCACACTTTGCCAATCTCGTGTTTCTTTACAGAATACACACCATATTCAACCAACACAACACAGGTCTTATACATGTCAGGTCAATGAGACCACACTAGTGAGTATCAGCTGATTGCAGTGCCGAAACTACCAAAGTCAATGAGAGTACAGCATGCCCTGATTGTGTCTTCACAACCATAACTGGCCCGGCGCTGTATCACTGATCTGAGGTCAGTGTGGAGCTGTCAGTGGGGTTCAAGCCAGTTCTGGCTCCTCATATGGAGAGATTGAGGAGAACGGGGGCTAAATCTGTGTTTGGGCAGACGAGACTGCCAAAGCCCTCCGTCTCTGCTGCTGGCTGCCCTACATATGCTGCTGAAATAGTCAGCGTGGACACCCACAGTTACTCGTATGTATGCCAATGCCGAAGTGCTCTCTTGCTTCTCTTTAGTCTCCAGTGTGTGTGTGTGTGTAACACATGCTCGCAAAATGTAACAAGAGACAGGTGAGGAATACATGACACATTTGGGAAATTTTGTGTCATTGTGTGATTCATTTTAAAATGGACCCGTAAGTTGAATCAGGCATCTCTGGTGACACATAGAACATCAGACAATCTGTCATTTCACAACCCAAAGATCTGCAGCTCTGTAAAAAGGGTAATTGTGAAATTAACTTTAGAAATAAAATAAGACAAGTCACGTTGTGTGATACAAAGGCAAAGTTGGGAGAAGTAAAGTCATTACAGTAAACATTTGGATATACAAAGTCACAACTGCAAGATATAAAATCCCAATTACAAAAAACAATTTGACTCTATGTCACAATGTTGCAATTGTGAAATGTAAAAGTCATATTGCAAGATATTAAATCACACTGAGAGATACAATGTCACAACTGGGAGAAATAGTCTTCATTGTTAGATCTATAGTCACATCTGAAGATATACAGTGACAACTTGAAGATATAAAGTTGCAACTGCGAGATATAAAGTCACAATTACAAAAAACAGCGACTTTATATCTCACAAAGCAGGGCTTGAAAACAAAACAAAACAAAAAATTCCAATCGGTCCACTCCCAGCAGAATTGATATTTGAACGTTTCTGTTCCTGTGTTCCTCTGTATTATTATCGTTCCGAAACCGGTTTGCCTAGAAAAAAAACAGTTATTTAAAAAAACTTTTTCTTTGCCTATAATAATAATAATAATAACAACAATAATAATAATAGCCTAATAATAATAATAAAGTACATTGTTTTCTACTCAAAAAAAAAAAAAAAA
>NW_015506260.1:170833-180259 GCF_001515645.1 Sinocyclocheilus grahami | reverse complement strand
TGATAAACACAGTTATTAGTTTCCTTCTCTGCACAACAATTCCTCTAAAGTTAAGGCTATGCTTTTCGGCAATAAAAAGTCAATCCAAAAACAAATTAATTTAAGGTGAAACTGATGCCTACCTCGATTGGTACAAATCCAAATTTTTCCATATTCGCGATGTATCTGGATGCTAAAATATTCTTTATTATGTAATAGGCTTTGTACTTCACTCGCATCTACATCATCCTTCACATCGGCTATATCAGCACAGTGAGGCGGTGGTCACGCTAAATGCAACAGATTGTACAACGGAGCTGTGCAACTTTTTATGTTTCTTTAACTGTATTTTATTTTGATAATGAACAGGCTGCAATGTCGTAAAATATGTTGTGTCTGTGTGCGTGTAAGGCGCCGGTGCCATATGGTCATACCAATGCTGGTTGGTTATACAGATAGAAGCAAAACATCATTCAAAACGGTCAGGATTTGCAAAATAAATAAAACTGTAAAATAAATGAAGCTGTAAAGCTTTTGCAAAATAAAGAAAACTATTTTCTGCTGTCTTGTTTTCTTTTCAGTGAACTTTGGATCGCGTCACAATAAACCGAAACTCAGCACATCGTTTTGTTAATGTCAATGATTTAAGTGAAATATATTTTGTGTAGGCCAATATAGGCTATTCCTTTTTATGTAAGCCTATAGTTTTATGTGTACGAGATCTGTTGAATACATCTTACACTACCCTAGGATAAACTCTAATGCATTGCCATTGCGACCTACCTATGATGAGTTTACAGCTGAGCGCGGGCATTTCACGTGTTGGATGCGTCAGCGTCACATTTGCATTTCTGAATTCCTGATTGGTTGACAGCAAATTTCAAATATTAAATGGAATGATAAAATAACGTTATTAACCAGTTAATGGCCATTTCAAATGTTCGATTCTGTTCGGAACTATAAAATTTGATTTCGTTTCTGTTTCTGGTTCTGTTCCTGTCAAAATTTCGTTCTTTTCCGGTTTTCATTTTCGTTCCTTGAACCAGTTCAGAGCCCTGTCACAAAGTTACAATTGTGAAATATAAAGTCATATTCCGAGATGTCAAGTCAATTTTTAGATCTAAATTTACATCACAAGATACAGTAACAATTTGGAGATCTCCAACTCATAATCTGCAAGATACAAAGACTTATAAAGTCACTGTTTCATATTATTGTATCTCACAGTTACAATAGTGAAATTTAAAGTTGCGAGATATAAAGTAATTTGTGGAAAATAAAGTCATTTGTTAGATCTCAAGTCATATCATCATATACAGTAACAATTTGGAGATACATACAGTTTCAATTGCGAAGTCACATACAGTAGCAACATGAAGTCACTTTGTTTCTTTTTATATCAAATGACAATGCAGTTATGAAATCTAAAGTCATATAGCAAGACAGTCACATTGAGAGAAAATGTGCTTTTAAGAGGAACAAAGTCACAATTATGAGATTTAAAGTTGCTTTTAAGAGAAACAAAGTCACAACTGTGAGATTTAAACTCATTGTGACAAATAAAGCTACAGAGATTCTCGTAATCGGGACTTGATATCTTACAAAGTTGCAGTTGAATTCCACAGATCTTTGCAGATTTGCCTCGGCTGGTCTGCAGGGTCAGGCTTGGAGTTACATCAATGGCATTGGATTCCCTCTTTGTCTGTGGTGGTTGAATTTCAGACTGACATCAGATCGAGGTTGCAATTTTGGGTAGTGCTATAAAATCAAAGCTGGTAACCAAAGAGTTAGGAACAGAGCATAATCAGTCAGAGTACATTCCATATTTAATAGTTATCCAAAGATGTGGAAGTTGTTTAGATTTACAAGGGTGTGTAATAATGACAGAACTAGACTGTTCCTGTAATTTGGTGCTAGAGAGGAATGGAAGAACAATTTGTTCAGGATCTCTAACTATTTCAAAATGCTGCACAGCATGACATTAAGTAACAGTCAACCAATTAATTAACTGTAATGTGAGAATTTTGCACCAGGGACATTTCACTGTGGGCGGGGCTATTCCGAGTCAAAGAAATAGTAACCAAGCAATTGATAAAATCATGCTTGATCATGTGGCACTTGGCCAGAGCACAATTTTGCAGTGTTTTATTCACATACAAAACATCATTCGTGAAGCATGAGTGGGACGACCGGTTTTATTTTATTTTTATTTTATTTTGATAATGAACAGGCTGCAATGTCGTAAAATATGTCGTGTCTGTGTGCGCGTATAAATTATATATAAAATATTTTATATAAAATTATAAAACAAAAAGCATATTAGAATGCTTTCTGAAGGATAATGTGACACTGAAAACTTGAGTAATGATACTGAAAATTCAGCTTTGCCATCAAAGAAATAAATTACATTTTAAACCATGTAAAAAAAAAATTATTATTTTAATCTGTAATATTTAACAATATTACTGTTTTTACTGTGTTCTGGCCAAATTGATGCAGCCTTGGTGAACATAAGAGACAAAAACATAAAAATATTTTATTTGACCCACCCCAAACTTTTAAAAGCTAGTTTATGTAGCCCAGGATGCGTCATCAATAATTTTGGTCTGATTTCACACCAGATATTGACTGTAAATTTGAAATGTGTCTGTCTGCTAAAGTGAGTTTTGTCACTGCATAGAGTACACTAGCATATATTTGACCTCAAATGGAACACAAATGGACTGAAAGCCACAAAATGTTGATTTCACAGGGTCTGTAGCAAATTTGACTTGCTGTGGCCGTGGCAGTCAGTACGCTTTGATGACTCAGTGTTTGGCTGCAACCTTCTGATTCGCGGCCCACCAGAAAGATCCCTAATCTGTATATATAGAGTGTGTATATGTGTGTGCAAGTGTGTTGTCAGTCCAAGTGCACATATGTCTCCTGAAATCTGATACTGTGCTCACTAATGCATGTCCGGACTTGATTCACACTGTCCATTAGTAACCTGTATATATATATATATATACTGTATATATGTGTGTGTGTGTGTGTGTGTGTGTGTGTGTGCAGACCTGGAGTGAGTCACACTTGCTATTAGGTTCCACAAATGTGTGTGTGTTCATGTATGCAGTGGAGGTGCTTTTGTGATCGTGTGCAATTGTATCCATGTGTGTCCTGTCAATCAGTGCTCCGGCCAACGAAATAATTCAAGGAAAAGAGCTTTCTCTTTCTCTCAACCTTTCTCTTTCTTTTTCTCTTGCGCTTTACTCCATCTCTCACACTGTTTACTCCAATGGAATCAATAAAGCTGCCCGTAATGCTGTAATCAGGGGATTTATTGCGTTCTTGGATCAGTGTAACTACTCTCACCCTTTGGCTACCAGTCGCTTTTACCTTGATTTAAGACAGGCGCTCCAGCGTTTTGGAAGGGAAAGAGCTGATCTTAGAACAGCTTGAAAGCAGTTTATAAAAGCTGTCTGAAACGCTTTATTTCACTGTACCCAAACAGGGAACCTTTGGTTATTAGTGCTGCTTGCTGAGGCATTACTATTGCTTATATACTTGAGGTTAGGGATTTGAACAAACCCTTAACCCTATAATGAATAAACTTCAGAGTGTAACCCTTTATGATTTGACCCTTTATGATTTGACTCCTCAAATGCAATTACTTTTACTTCTCCAACCAACCAGATTTGCTTATTTGATAAAAAATAGGTGCAAAATCACAGACTTACACTGAAGGAGAGATCCAAGCTATTTATATCAATCTATAAACTAGATTATTAATTAAAAAAAAAAGAAGTAATATAACATTAGCTTAATTTTACTGTGTTATGTTAGCATTTTAGAATAGCTAAATATTAATAATTATCATTAGCTGTATAGCTGTAATCAGGGGATTTATTGCGTTCTTGGATCAGTGTAACTACTCTCACCCTCTGGCTACCAGTCGCTTTTACCTTGATTTAAGACAGGCGCTCCAGCGTTTTGGAAGGGAAAGAGCTGATCTTAGAACAGCTTGAAAGCAGTTTATAAAAGCTGTCTGAAACGCTTTATTTCACTGTACCCAAACAGGGAACCTTTGGTTATTAGTGCTGCTTGCTGAGGCATTACTATTGCTTATATACTTGAGGTTAGGGATTTGAACAAACCCTTAACCCTATAATGAATAAACTTCAGAGTGTAACCCTTTATGATTTGACCCTTTATGATTTGACTCCTCAAATGCAATTACTTTTACTTCTCCAACCAACCAGATTTGCTTATTTTATAAAAAATAGGTGCAAAATCACAGACTTACACTGAAGGAGAGATCCAAGCTATTAATATCAATCTATAAACTAGATTATTAATTAAAAAAAAAGAAGTAATATAACATTAGCTTAATTTTACTGTGTTATGTTAGCATTTTAGAATAGCTAAATATTAATAATTATCATTAGCTGTATAATAATAATAATGGTAATGATAATGATAGTTTTTGTTATGCGTTTATTATTATACTGTGCTGTGGAATAATTTTACTGTTGCTAAATAATAATAATAATAGTAGTAGTCAAGATCTCTCTCTCTGGGAGGAACGAGGAGATGCAGGAGAATACTTAAACTAGGATTTTAATCAAACAAGCAAAGGGGTACAATCACTGAAACTCAAGGATGACATATAACAGCGGACTCAGACTCAGGGAAACACAGGGTTTAAATGCAAGGGGAAAACGAGATAATTAATCAAACACAGCTGGATACAAATTAACACAATGAGAACAGGAACTAAACCAAATAAGGGCAAACAGGATCTAAACGGGAACATACATGTGACAGTACTCCCCCCTCCCGGAATGTGCGTCCCACACCATAACAGTTACACTGGGTAGGGTAGTTCAGGAGGCCATGGCGGAGCAGGCAGTTCAGGAGGCCATGGCGGAGCAGGGAGCTCAGGGAGCCTGGCCTCCACAGACAGACCCCTACTACCCCCCCCCAAAAAAAAATCCATGGGGAGAAATAATAGTAGTAGTCAAGATCTCTCTCTCTGGGAGGAACGAGGAGATGCAGGAGAATACTTAAACTAGGATTTTAATCAAACAAGCAAAGGGGTACAATCACTGAAACTCAAGGATGACATATAACAGCGGACTCAGACTCAGGGAAACACAGGGTTTAAATGCAAGGGGAAAACGAGATAATTAATCAAACACAGCTGGATACAAATTAACACAATGAGGACAGGAACTAAACCAAATAAGGGCAAACAGGATCTAAATGGGAACATACATGTGACAGTACTCCCCCCTCCCGGAATGTGCGTCCCACACCATAACAGTTACACTGGGTAGGGTAGTTCAGGAGGCCATGGCGGAGCAGGCAGTTCAGGAGGCCATGGCGGAGCAGGGAGCTCAGGGAGCCTGGCCTCCACAGACAGACCCCTACTACCCCCCCCCAAAAAAAAATCCATGGGGAGAATATAGTCTTTAGAGGCCCTCCATAGGCCTAACTCGGGAACTGTGGCCCTCCCTGGGCTTGACTTGGGGACTGGAGCCCTCCTTGGGCTGGACTCGGGAGCTGGAGCCCTCCCTGGGCTAAACTCGGGAACTGGAGCCCTCCCTCGGCTAAACTCGGGAACAGGAGCCCTCGCTGGGCTAAACTCGGGGACAGGAGCCCTCACTGGAGCGAACTCTGGGGCTGGAGCCCTCGCTGGAGCGAGCTCTGGGGCTGGAGCCAACACTGGAGCGAGCTCTGGGGCTGGAGCCGACACTGGAGCGGACTTAGAAGAGAGCATAGGGGCCGAGAACTTTGGAGGAAGTGCCTTATCCAGGAGTTCAGGGACATGAGCTGGCGCCCGTTTTTCTGGGCTTGAGAGTGCAATGGCCGGCGGGCTTGACTGCGGATTGGTTCTGGATCGAGGCCGGATGCTCTCCAGACACCGGAGGATCCCTTCCCTCCAGCTTAGTCCAGGGGTGTCTGGGAGGTCCATGGGGCGATGGTAATTAGCCCCGATCCCGAACAGTGAGTGGAGCGTGGCTTCATCCAGTGCCGTCGCTGCGGCGAACGCGCAGAATTCACCGGTGTATTCGTAGAAGGGGAGATCTTTACGTGCTAGGGCAATGAATCGTGCGACGGCGGGGAGAAACAAACAGAAAAAACTAAAAAAAACTTTCAAAAAACGGAAAACAAACACGGGGGGAAAAAGGCGCCGCTTACTTTCGGTTTTAGGTCCACTGTTCTGTCACAATCTCTCTCTGGGAGGAACGAGGAGACGCAGGAGAATATTTCAACTAGGATCTTAATTAAACAAGCAAAGGGGTACAAGCACTGGAAATCAAGGATGACATATAACAGCGGACTCAGACTCTGGGAAACACAGGGTTTAAATGCAAGGGGAAAACAAGATAATTAAACACAGCTGGATACAAATTAACACAATGAGGACAAGAACTAAACCAAATAAGGGCAAACAGGAACTAAACGGGAACATACATGTGGCAGTAGTAGTAATAGTAGTTGTTATTGTTGTATTTAATAATAATAATATTTCAAAACCGTTTACTATAATAAATTATTAAATATAATGTTGCATTTATTTATGTATTTATTTATCCAACAAGCAGCACCATAGCAACCACCAAGACCCCTAGAAACTTCATAGCAATGCCCAAGCAACACCCTTGCATAGCGTTTGACTTCCACAGCACTTTAATTTTCTTCATAGAATGTGAAAGTTTATTTTTGTAATTTCTCTGTGCAAAAGCATCTTATTGGGTGGATGTTCTGAGTGCGCTTTGTGTAGTTCCAGGTGGATTATACCGTGTGTGAGTTCTTCAAGTTTGGAAATCTTTCACCCTGCTGAAACTCACTTAGCAAGTCATTTTAGAGTCTGTTTGACTCATTTCTAAACACTTCACAGTTCTTCTCGAAAATAGTTTTCCTTTGAAGCAGACATCTTTAGAAAAAGTAAGAATTTGTACAAACTGAACTCTGTAATTGGTTGTTTATGACATCATGCAACTTGAGCTCAATTCACAAGCATTAGCAAGAAGTCACATGACCATTGCCGTTATTTGGGTCATGAGACATGTGCACATGTGTAAAAGGAGCTAGACAGAATGGGGAAGAGATTTTCCTTGCTACATTCGGTACAAGAAACCTTAACCAATTAAGGGAGAAATGTTACAAAAGTGTATACTATATTGCAGAGCAGCCCCCTGTAGCTCCATAGCAGGATCACTGTTTAAGTGTTATGAAATATGCATTGAAGTTTTGACTTGAATAAGCCCATTGATGGAGCTGCATGACAGAGCTCACTCTCCTACAGCGTCCTCAAACACTTTGGCTGTGTTTTACCAGAAGGGCCCCCTGGTGCAGCTCCTTGAAAAGGCTAATCATGAGGTTTATGTGGCTCACACACTTATCTCTGACTTTGCTAGAGTTACAATCACTCTCATCTCGAATAGGAGACCACATGGAGATGGATTTGATGTAGGCCTAGCTTTGTAGTGTGACTTTATAAGCATATCAATTGAGCAGTCATTTCCAACTCTCTCTCTCTCTCTCTCTCTCTTTCTAGAAACATTTTAATAACAATAATAATAATAATTATTAACAATAACATTTATTTATTTACAGTGACTCTGCTTAGCATTGTAGCAGTGCTTTTTTATCTATTTAGTTATATTGAAATAAAAAATAGATTATTTCGATTATTTCCGATATTTTTATATCACCCTCAAAATAATTTGGAATAATACTCTGTTGTTTCTGTGTGATCACTAGAGGTGTATTATGGGAATGAATGTGCTGCACACTTCTGATAGCTTTTAAGTGATAAAGACACATAAGCACTGATAAAACACTGATATGAATGCAAACCCTGTATCTGAAGAGTTGATGGTATAGATGTATGTATATGTGTATGTCTCCATTCTTCATATCCATTCACTTGCACAAACACCCTGTCATCCAATCACTGGCTCACTCTCCTCTCTCCCCGCCCCCTGTTGCTATGGAGACTCAGGAAGTCTTCCAGGTGCCTTGGTGGTTGGGCAATACAGCAACGTCTGTTCTCACTCACATCTTCATGTTTCCTCTTCACTCTGAGCCTCTTAATTTCCTTCTCCTGTTCACTGTCATTTTATTTCTTCTGTTTTATCCTGCTCATCTCATTTTCCTTTTCCATTATGTCATTTTCATTATGTCTTTCCTTATACATTCTTCACTCTTTTTCTCTACATCTTGATTTTCTTTCCCCTCCTTTTTCGCATCTTTTTCCCCCTTAATTTTTCTCTGCACATTGAGTCGTTTTGTTTTCACAGTGTCCAGAGTTCTACATGCAAGTGATTTTCTTTCTTTCTTTATTTTACTCTAGTTAGACACCGATCATTCTAATTTGGCCATCGTTTGTGTATATGGTGTAAATATGCATCGTGTTGAATTAGCTCTCAAACGTGATATTCAATACTAGGTATCAACTAGGGTCAAAACGTGTGTAATTTGGAAAACGTTATAAGAGTCACATTTGTGTACAAAAAACACCTGGCAGACATTGTAAATATTTTACCATTCAATAGTTTGGGGTCAAAGATTTTTTTTAATGTTTTTGAAAGTCACTTATGCTCTCCAAGTCTGCATTTATTTGATCAAAATAACAGAACAAAAACAGTAAAAATGTGAAATATTATTGTAATTTAAAATAACAGCTTTCTATTTGAATATGTTTTAAAATGTAATTTATTCCTGTGATGTCAAAGCTGAATTTTCAGCATCATTACTCCATTCTCCATTACTCTAATTTGCTGATTTAGTGCTCAAGAAATTAATTAATTGTAGAACTGTGATAATTTTTTTCTGGATTCCTTGATAAATAGAAAGTTCAGAAGAACAGCATTTATTTGAAATAGAAATTATATTCTTCAATGTTTACTGCCATTTTTGATAAAAGTATTAATTTCTTAAAAAAAACACTCCTCAAACTTACCTCAGAATTTAGAAGGTAGTGTATAGGGCTGCACGATTAATCGAATGCGATTGTTATGCGCATTTTGATAGTAATGCCGGTTCTGTAATCAGCAGTAAATCATCATCACGTGCTTTCAGATGGAGCAGCATATACTACACATAGCTGTAGTTCACTGACAAGTTACGCAAAATTTTTTTTAGGCGATTTTATTGCGCGATTATGAAATCGAAGAAATCGTTTGCGATAATGACAGCTGTTTGCATAGCTTCTCAGTGAACTACGGCTCTGTGTAGTAAATGCTGCTCCATCTGAAAGCATGTGAAAATACCACATTTAATAACATATTTTTACTCCAAACTCACTTCATAACGTCAGTCGAGTGTTTGAAATAAATCCTTCTGTGAGATGATGTGGCTTCTTACACAGAATAAGGCACGCAACATATTTCATAGTATTTAAGCAGTGATAAAGGCATTGCATTATAAATATACTTTATTTTAATGAAAATTATA